>NC_056728.1:461575124-461880124 GCF_019279795.1 Protopterus annectens | reverse complement strand
AAAAACTCAAGTGCAGGCACCTTTTTTAAGAAAATTATATGTTAATTACTTGTACAGCTCTCCTATATTAAGCTTTGATCTTCTACAAAAGGGGCTAGGACTCAATGAACTGCTCTCTCATTTGCTTTAACAGTTCTTAATTGTGCCTCATTATAGCTATAACATCATTACTCTACTTGTCTGTCTGATTTAGAGACCAAGAAAAAGTGTCTTGTAACAGGCACACACTCTCTCTCTCTCTGTATGTACAATCCTTTGATTCACCCCCTATTATTCAGAACCTGTCCAATTATTTGTCATTAAAGTAATAAAGGGACTGCTGCAGAAATTGTGGGAGGTAATTGTTAGAGGCCTGCTGAGAAAAATGTAAACTGTTTTCAAGACCTGAGAAGGTGACATTGCTAATTGAGTTGTATGGAGAGTATGCAAATCTCAGGCAGACCCATGGGATTGCAACGAACTAAAAGAAATGCCATTGTTGCTTCAGACAGAGAGTAGCTTACTCAAGGGGAACATTCCCTGTCTATTGCTTTTTATTGTTTTTCTCATTTCTCATTTTGCCAGAACCAGTTATTTCCTCCATCCACACTATCATTATTATAGTCTTATAATTTCCCTGCTTATTCTCCATTTAAGGATTATTTCAGTAAATAAAAATTATGTGCTCTACTCTAGACAGCATTTTCATCTTGAATATGACTACACAAATATAAAGTGAACCAGACGTTCCATACTTGGGTTCAAATGGAGCTAAGAGTAAATCTTAGCCTTTGGCCTACCTAGTGAATAGCAAAAAATTCTTCAGTATCAGCAAGGCAAGGAAAAGCCACTATCAGCTTAGCCAGTCGTGAAATCTTCAGTTACAAATATTCTACACTAAATAAAAGCAGAAAGCAAGCTCCAACACACAAATATTGACACTTTCCTTGATGTTTATAACCACCACCTTTGTACATTTTCTAATAGTGTCAAAGTTTTGAATGTCTTCCAAGGACTACGGTGGTGCATTTACATTACTATAGTAATTTATTCTGGTTTTGGTAAATTTCTTATTTTAATAAAATTCTGGTACATTAAATGGTAATCTAACAAATAAAGTTATATCCTCTGACCTTCCCCACCTTAACTTGATCCTTTATGCAGACAATTGGCCAGATTCAGGAAGGCTTACACGGAGTTCAAGAGTAGTGTAAGCCTCCGTGTAAGCCTCCCGATTCAGGTACAGCCCAAACCTCCGTGTAAGAGACAGCTAACACGTCTCTTACACGGACTGGGCGTGGAAATGCTCAATACCTCATTTGCAGCTCCAAGATATGCAAATGAGGTATTTGAGCGATCCACGAAGCAGAAACCAGTCCGTGTAACGGACGTGTTAGCTGCAGAAATGTACTCAGCTGACAACTGAGTACATTTCTGCAAAATCAAAACGGAGCTATGTCAGCTCCAAATAAAGGGTGCATATGTAATTAAGCATGCCAATGGCCAAATATGTGGCCATTGGCATGAAAAAGTGTTGCAAAAATAAGTTATTTAACTTTTTTTTTCACGGATTTTTGTGTTTAACTGCAGCGCACACCCGCGCAAACGGGTGCGCTACCTAAAACTGAAAACCGAAGCTTATAAGCCCACAATTGTGGGATTTATGTATTACATGGAATGTCAATGGAGGGACTTGCAGACTAAAAACAATATGGCCTCCGCTTAGTGGTTGTCAAGGGGAAGCTCCTGTAAGATATGTAACTAAGCATTACTAGGCAATCCTATGTAAATGAGGGTTACAATACTGAATCACACTGCCACATAGGTAATGAGCACTTTCTGAGTAGTGTAAGAGTTAGAGAAGGGGAGGAACAGAGTAAGAGGTAGGTGACATCACGGAGGGGAAGGATAGAAAGAAATGTACCAGATTGAGGGCAATGTAAGGTAACAGATGACAGACAGACATCAGGGAGGGAGCTGTGCCCCAACAGAACACTAGGAAAGTCAAGAAATTCAGGGTATACGCCATCCCTACACTCAAAGTTTCTTGATATACGTGTATGCGCTGCAGCGCTGTAAGGCAGGTTCAACATGTGGGAGCGTGTTGCAAACTGTTTACAACGGTTTGCGCGGGCGCACGTGTGTAAGGCAGTGTGCGCGCTTTAGCATGAATCAGCCTAGCTAACACCGTAAGGATGTGTGCGCTGTAACACTGTGTAGGGATGTGCGCGCTTAAGTGACTGTGAGCGTGTTTAAGCTGGTGTGCACATTGCTCCCCTCAGGAAACAGAGAGGAAACAGGAAACAACCAAAATACAGGAAACTGCCAGGGAATACTGCTGGAGTTAATTGGTGGAAACAATTACAAGCAGGCAATTACACAGGCAGACTAGAAGCCCAGCCCAGCACTTAAAACACAACAAAGAGCAGTGAAGGCTGTTTCTCACAAGAGATACTGCCAGAAACTAAGCTATCAGAATTGAAAACTGAAATAAAGCTGAACTCAGAGCAGAAATGCTAGGGCGTGCCATGGCTATTATAATCAGGCATAGGCGAATTGCTGAGGGTGGTGACAATGCAGATGCTGACAGACAACCCAGAGTGAGGAGAAGGAGAAGAGTATACAGGCCCAGGGTCACCTACCATGGGTTACATGAGCTGGAGATAGTAGAGCTATAGAGTGGACAGAGAGCTCCTGCAGCAGATTGTTGAGCTGTGCAGGCCACACCTCACACACAGAACCAACAGAGGGGAACCCATCCCAGTGGAAACCAAGGTATGTGTTGGCCTAAGAATACTAGCAACAGGTACCTTCCAGAGACCAACTGGTGATATGATGGGGATATCACAGGCATCAGCCTCCAGGGTACTGCACCAGTTCCTGGATGCCATGTCACCACATGTCAGTGATCATATATATGTCCCTAATGACCGTGAGGTTGTGGCCAGCAATATGCGCCTCTTCCAGCAAATAGCGGGATACCCTGAGGTGCTGGGTGCAATAGACTGCACGCACATACGCATCAAAGCACCAGCCGTGAGCGGGTAGAGTCTACATTAACCGCAAGGGATACCCTCCATCAACTGCCAGGTCGTGTGTGATGCCCAGGGCATAATAATGAATGTGTGTGCTGGCTGCCCTGGGAGCTACCACGATTCCCACATCTGGCATCTGACGCAGCTGTACCAATCATTTGCCAATGGGGACTTCCCACACGGACACCTAGTGGGGATGCAGGTTATGCACTTGAGCCGTGGCTGATGACACCCATCAGAAATGCACACACACCTGAACAGGAACGCCATAATGAGGCACACGCACAAACACGTAATATCATAGAGCGTGTGTTTGGGCTGCTCAAGTCACGGTTCCATGTCTGGACACATCTGGTGGAGCTTTGCAGTACACACCAACTACATGTACCCAAATGATCATGATATGTGCTATGCTACATAATATGATCCTGCGGAAACAGCTGCAGCAGGACCAGCACAGGGCTGGGCCAAACATCCCCCCACCATTGCCAAGGCCACCACAGGCAGGGGTTGACTCGGAGGAGGAACAACCTGACCTTGTCCCAGTAGGCAGAAGGAGGCGTGCCCAGTATGCCCTGGCCTTGGCAAAGAGGCAACGATAGCACATACGCTTGGTCAGTAGGAACACTGGGACTGATACCCGCCTGACTCACTCATACAGTAACAGGGATGCCTAACATGACACAACCTGCTTCCAAATGTACAGGGAGTGTAGTATGTGTATCCGACAGAGGTGGCCCTGCAGCACCACCTGAGGCATGAATGCCATGTGTTAAGTAATGTAATATCATGTACAATATGCACACCTGAGGACCCCAACTAACATCCATATCCACGCATATGACCCTGTGGAAACAGCTGCACGTCATACAGTGATGTACATGTGCAAAAACATGGAACAAGATACAAAATGAGGGTGTCTAGCAATAAATAGCATGGATAACCACACACCCATGTTTGTACCACAACAAGAAGCAACATGGAATAGCCATGGTCAAAAACAATGGCTAAAACCGACTACTACTATATAGCCTGCTGCAGACCACTGTCCTAATAGCAGGAACTGCCCCAGGCCTATGTCCATAGGTTCATACTAGGCTATCTGCCCTAGGGCATTAATAAGCCTAGGCCAGAGTTTTGTGGCATCTGCCACCCCTGCAAGTTGATGGATAATATGCCCATTATTTTGCTGTGCCTCTGTCAAGCAGTGATACTGAGGTTATCCCTGGGGTATACCTGCAATCTCCCATCCATTGGTCAAGATCTCACTTGAACAAAGCCAGTGAGGTGCTCAGCCCCACATGTACCAGGATGTTGTTCCACAGCATATGGACTCTCTGGGTGATGAATCTGTCCCTCCAGCACATCCTATTAATATCTGTGTTGAGGTTTAGGTCTCCTGCCCTTGTAGTTCTGATGGATGTAGAGGTCTTGAGGTGAAGCATGTTCATAAAGTCTGGGTTGGACATAGCCTTGTATGTCAGGCACAGATCACCTCTGAGCAGTCAGTAAGTGACTGAATACAGCTGGAATTCCTTCAGTCGGGCAGCATAAGAAATATGTTTGAGACCCTTTCACCTCCTGTCGAGGAATTTGTGGGCCCATCCAATCTGAATGGGGCAGTGTATGCAATCATTGGTGTGATGAGTACAGGGAACGATGACCTCCCTTGATCTAGATGTGAATCACTGCATGATGAGGTGGCCAATGTAGAAGGCCTTCCAAACTACCCTGGCAATGTGAGTGTCAAGCAAAGGTCACTGTCAACCTGGGTGCCCAGGTCCCTGATAACCCACGTTGTGCTTAGAGGATTGCCACCTAGATGGGAAGTAGTGGTAACCTTGTTCTTCCTGAAGGGTATGGCTATGCATTGTTTAGTGTTTAATGTAAGGCCATGGCCGTGGCACCAGTTATCTGTGTCTATGAGACCCTTCTGAAGGATGTCTGTGTCAGATGGGTTCCAGCTATGCTTCCCAGTTTGCAGACATCTTCAAACTTTGTCAGCCATAATCCTCCTGTGTTTGCTCATACTTCTGAAAAGTAGATACTGAACAAATGTGGGCCCAGGACTGAGCCCTGTGGGACACCACTTGTGACAGCTCTGGAGTGTGAACTGGCACCAGCAACTTTGACCCTGTGTGTTCCGTCACTTAGCCAGTTTGCAACCCATGCTGTGATGTATGGGTTCACAATTAAGCTGGTGATGTTTTCAATGATACCTGAGTGGGGTATTGTGTCGAAAGCCTTTGCCAGGTCAAGGTAGGCTGTGTGGACTGCCTTGCCCACGCCAATGGCCTGGGTGAGTGTTTTGAAAAAGTCAACCAAGTTTAAAAGGCATGATCTGCCCTTGACAAAGCCAAACTGGATTGGATCCAATGTCTGCAAGTCCCCTATGTCTTCATTTAGAATTCCCATTATGATCCTCTCCATAGCTTAGCAGAACAGGCTTGTCAAGCTGATGGGATGGTAGTTTCTGGGGTTGGTGGAGGCACCTCCTTTGTGAAGTGGGTCCACCATTGCTGTATGCCACTCCTTGGGAACATATCCTGAGGTGAGGCTAAGATTAAACAGCTGCCCTAACTGCGGGTGTAATTACTCATTGAGTTCATGGAGCACACAACTGGGGACACCATCTGGTCCCATGGATAAAGTGTTTTCTGCCTTGGATTGAGCAGTTCCCACCCCAGCAGTGGAGATGTTTGGGGGGCTACAATCCTCTGGTGTACATACCCCCCCCAGTTGGAGGGAGGGGGAGAGAAATCTGCACTGAACCTGTCAGTCAGTATGTTGCCAATGTCTGTAGGTGCAGTGATATCAACATTATTCTGAACTAAGTCTGAGCATATCTGGGAGTTTCCTCCCAGGTTTCAAACATAGGTAAAAAAGGCCTCATGATTGTCCCTGGAGTCCTGAGTGGGTTTACTCTCAAAACATGCCTCGGATGATTGTATGGGGGAACCCAGTGTTTTACTCACAATGAGCAGGGGTGTCTTCCCCACGGATTACGCCTATCTTGTAGTAGCTCCTTCCTTGTGTTGTACAGCTTGTTTATGGCTAGGGTCCACCAGACTGGATGCTTGCCTGTGGTACAAAGAGTCATTATTATTTGGGATTGCCTGAACCATGCAGTCCTGGAGGTGCTGGTAGAAGGCATTTCTAAGTGATACAGTGGCTTGGGTAATGGTGTCTGCTGGCCTGGGGGCCTTGAAAGAGACCACACCAGTCCTCAGAAATGTGAAGTCGGCATTTGAGAAGGTCTTCACCGCTTCATTTCCCATCTGGGGTGTGGGTGGGATGTGGACTCCCACTGAGAATAGTCCATGATCTGATCTCACCAATGATGGGTATATGTCTGGTGTTGAACAGTGTGACCCCATGTTCGTGATGATGTGTTCTAGTATGTTGCCTCCACTTGAGGGGATTGGGACCAGTTGTTCCATGGCATTTCAGTGTATGAACTCTTGGAACCTTTGTGTTAGAGTGTTGTGGCATGATTAGTGATCCCAGTCTATATGTGGATAGTTGGAATCACCCAGTAGGATGGTGTTTTGAGATACATTTATCCCCTTCAGTGTTTGCAGGATAGCTGTGTGAGGTACCTGAGTTTGAGCGGGTGGCATGTAACATGCTACAAACTGCAGAGCAGTCTTGCCTACGGTCACTGGCACCTGGATGGTCTCTGATGCATCGTGTGTTGCCACCAACCATGAGGTGAGGGTGTCCTTGATGAATATGGACACCCACCATCCTTCTTGGTGTTGTCGGGATGCTGGTGCCGGAATGCATGATATGAGGTAACACCCGATAGTGCCGGGTGCTGTCAGAAGCTGTGAACCAGGTTTCAGGCACAGCACAGACATCAATGTGCTACATACTGAGAAGGGCATAGAGTGTGTGCAGCTTGAGGTTGAGACCTTGGGCATTGAGCAGCATTACCCTTAGTGTCTTTCCTTTACTGTGTTCTAGGGTGGTAGGTGTAGAATCTGAATCTTGCATAAAAAGGCACAATGGGGTGGCAAGAGCATCATCTGAAATCCGAAGCCCAGGGTGACAGGTGCAAGCCGTCCCTTGCAAATCACCGTGGCCTGTCCAGCATGTCATCCCAGGCAGACAGACATTGGACCCCTTAGAATGACACCATAGTCTAAGCAAAATACTACAGCTGATCATCTTGTCTCTGTTTATGTGGCATCATACTTGGTGAAGGTAGGATACTGTCAAGGTCAGGGTCATACCTGCCTGGCCTACATAATCAGAGGGATCCTCTATGTCTCTTTCCATGTAGTCCAGGGAGGTACATCTCAGGTCGCTCACACCAGCATGGATTATGACTGGGTCAGACCTGTACTTGCAGTTTAGTGACCTGAGTGCTTGCATTATGTGGTGGATTCCAGTGCCCGATAGGCAGCTTACTGTGACCTCCTCTGTACCTGATCTGGTGAGTGGGACATCAGTGTGTCTGACTATGGAGTCACCTATGACAAGTGTGTCCGCATTGTGTTTGGCCTTAAGGGCTGTGACTGTTTGGCACACCAACTCTGTGGTCAATGTGTTGCATGTGCTGTGCCCTGTGGAGGCAGTTGTGTGAGTGTCTGCTGTGGTGGCCACCGCCATTCTGGTAGACTTCTGATCAGAGCCTCCGAGAGTGTCTCTGTGTGTCTATGTGTATGATCTTAAGTTGTGACAGTGCCATGTGAGACTGGATTAAAGATGTGTGTGTGGTTACCTTCACCCTCTCTCTGGTCTTGCTAGTCCTATGTTGAGAGAGCTCAGCCTCCACTTTGGCTATATAGTTGCATCTCTCACATGTATGTGTGTTTTATGGCAGAAGGAGAGGGTTGTCAGTGTACATGAGGCAACTGTAACAGTGCCTCAATATTCCCAGGTTCACCAGCTGAGCAGGAGAGGACACTAGCAACTGATCCCTAGACATGCTAGAAGGAATAGACAAAACAATGTTGGAATACAGGGAGATATCAAGCCCCCAAGCCACATCATACTGTTTGATTGACAATAGCTACACATACACCGGTGTTTCATAGTGTCATAGTGTACTACTAGGCTATCTGCCCTAGTGCATGTATAAGCCTAGCCATAGTGATGTGGCTATTGCCACCCCTTATAGTGGTAATAAGTGTACAGAATAGATTCTGAATATTGTGCCTCTGACTTAGTAGTGACACATTATGACCCCTTACGTAATTGAATAACATGACTGTGTCTCTGTCTAGTCTGTGCCTCCGTCTCATATGCAGTTGTCCAGATGTCTCCTGAAGAGAGTCAGTGAGGGACTCTGTCAAACATGAACTGGGATACTCTGCTAGAGTGTGAGATGCCTCTGAGTTATGACTCTGTCCCTCCAGCATGTCCTATACATGTATGTGCTGAGGTTCAAATACTCAGCTCTCATGGCTCTGGTGGATTTGGATTGCTTGCAGTGGAGTATGTCCACCAAATCCTGATTGGACATGGTCTTGTATGTCAGGCATAGGTCACCTGTAAGTATGCGGTATGACACTGAACAAAGCTGGACTTCCTCTATTCTGGAAGCATATGACATGTGTTGAAGAACCCTGATCTTCATGGTAGGTACTTTTCGGGTGCAAAGGTGCAAAAGGCAGGATCTGCCCTGTACAAAGCTGAACTAGGTGGGAACAAGGGTCCGTAGGTCAGTAATGTGTCTGTGTAAGAGCTCCATGACTCCTCCCATATCTTTGCAGACAAGGCTGGTTAAGCCTGTGTGGTGGTAGTTGCCATGGTCTGTGGAGGCATCCCCTTGTGGAGTGGGACCACTGTTGCCGTATGCCAGTGTTCAGGTACATATCCTGTAGCAAGACTAAGGTTAAATAGCAGTTGTATATATGGGTCCAGCCCCTTCTGGAGTTCACATAGCATGCAACTGGAGATACCAGCAGGTCCCATGGATGCTGTGTACTTGTCTTTGCTGAGTGTGGCTCTCACATGGACATCCAAGATGACAGTGAGGTTACATACAGCAGTGATAACTATCTTGTTTTGGGGGTGAGGGAGGGGTAAATCGCACTGAAGCTGTCCGCCGAATGTTGCCAATATCTGTCAGGTCACTGGAATATATGTTGTTGTGTACCAACTCTGAGCATATCCGAGGGTTCACAACCAGGTGTCTGACATAACTGAAGAAAGCAGTGTGGTTACCTTCATTGTCTTTGGTGATTTATGTCCCCAAGTTGACCTTGCATGTCTTTATGAGATAATGTAGCTTTCTACTAGTGCTGATCACAGCTGTCTTCCCTTTGGAGATGTAGCTCTGTCTTGCATTAGTAACCCTCATCTGTCATACAGTTTGTTTATGGCTGGGGTCCACCAGACAGGACACTTTCCCTTTGTGGAGAGGGTCCTGTTTTCAGTTGTGATTGTATGGTCCATGCTGTCTGACATCTAGCTAAGGGGAGGTCATTCTGGTTCTGCAGTTATCTTTCATCAGCATTAGAAATGACCACAACAGCCCCTGTGGGTGTACCTCATGCACACACATCCAGCACCTGTAAAGTCCACAACAGTACCTCACCAGGAGTATGACAGAGCTGGAACACATGTAATGTGTAGTCTGATTAAACAGAGTGCAGCTCCACACACTGCCATGCTGTCCACCCAGATGCAAGCTGTGCCTGATGTAGAAAGCCATGTCCAAGCTGGAATCAATGCACATGCTGCACCTTGTACAATCTGAATGGCAGGGAGCTATGCACATGAGGGACCTGAACCCCAGCACTGACATATATAGGACAGGCTGTACTGCATTATCCAAAACACAGAAGCCACCCCACACATGAGTAAACTACCAGTACAGGTTGTCCATAGAGACACTGGTTGAGTCCCCTCAACAGGAATCCTAATGAGTGGATGGGAGATGGGAGGTTTACCCTGGGTATCAATGTTATGTCACAGGTAGACAGAGGCACAGTATACTAAACAAGACATATGACATGTCGAACTACGCTACAATGTGTTGATGGACAAACACATTCTCCGACTAGCATTAGGTCAAGATACCTCTTGAACACAGCCAGCAAGGTGCTCTGCCTCAAATGGACCAGGATTGTATTCCACAGCATAGGCAGTCTCCGAGTGATAACTCCATCCCTCCAACATGTCCAACATACATCCCTGCTAAGGTGTAAGTCACCTGCACTAGTGGTTCAGGTGGATCTTCTGAGTCTGAGGTGGAGCATGCCCATTAATCTTCTGTTTGGACATGGCCTCGCATGTCAGGCACATGTCACCTCTAAGCAGACGGTATGTGAGTGAATAGAGTGTGAGTGTCGTCAATCTGGCAGCATATGACAGCTGTTGGGGTTCCTTGATCCTTTAGGTGGGGACAGTCAGGGTGTCTCCAATTGCTGCAGATGTTGTGTGAGATACAGCCAGAATAGGGCATTCGACTTGATCACCGGTCTGATAAGTGAAGAGTACAGGGGAACAATGACCCACTAGATCTGGATGTGAATCCCAGCCTGATCAGGTGGGCAATGTAGAAGGTCTTCCTAGCCACTTTAGCAATGTGAGTCTCAGAAGAATGGCGACTGTTAACCTGGGTCCCCAGGTCCATGATAACCTCCTCTGTGCTTAGAGGATTGCCACCTATATGGTAGCTTGGGGTCACCTTGCTTTTCCTGAAGGGTATGTCTACACATGTTGTGCACTCTGACTTCAGGCCATGGCCCTGGCACCAGCTATCAGTTACTGTGAGTCCCTTCTGAAGGATATCTGTGTGTGATGCACTGTCCACTATGGTGCCCAGTGTGCAGTCATCTGCTAACATTGTCATCCAAAGTCCTCCCATGTTGGCCTGTACTTCTGGGAAGTACATGACAAACAATGGGGGCCAAGGACAGAGCCCTGTGTGACACCACCTGTGACCAGCCTGGAGTCTAACATAGTGCCAGCAACTCTAACCCTGTGGGTCCCGTCCTTAAGCCAGTTTGCAACCCATCTTGTGACATATGGGTTTACATTTCAGTTCTTACCGTTTTCCACAATACCTGAGTGGGGTATTGTGTTGAAAGTGTTTCCAAGGCCAAGGTAGGCTGTATGGACTGCCTTTCCCCAACAATGGCCTAAGTGACCAATTTGAAGATGTCAACCCAGTACAAAAGGCATGATCTGCCCCTGACCAAGCCAAAATGGGATGGGTACAATGTCTGCATGTCCCCTATATCTTTGTTTATGAGCTCAATTATGATCCTCTCCATAGATTTGCAGACTACACTTGTTGCTTATGGGGCAGCAATCAACAGGGTCTGTAGAGGCACTGCCGTTGGGCAGATGTGCACAACTGGACCCTAACCAGGCTGTTGTGCACACTATGGAAATGTAAAGCAGTGATAGGACTAAAGCCCAGGATACTGACCACCACAGTGAAAGTACTGAAACACTACACTAGACAGTGCTACAGTGTTAGGTCAGTATGAACGGATGTTGACAATTGTGTGCAAAGTATCCCATGCAAAACCTGCAGGCACAGTATACTCCCTGTTTTGTTCACACAAAAGCATTCGGACAGTAACTACACAACATGGCACAGAACACACAACCATAAACTTCAGGTATTTGTTGAAGGTCACACTCATCCACAAATGTGATGGGCTGCAGAGTTCAACATATGTAAAGCCCACACTGGGCATGCTCACACACTTAGATAAATGAGACATCTTTCACACAACATGCCACGGGAAGGCTGAACTGGGCATGCTCACACACTTGGTCCAAATGTTACCCCTAGCAAATGTGAAAACACACCAGAGGATGCTCATCCCCCTTTCTAGACACTGATCATGTAAGCACCCTATAAGTATATTGGAGAAAAGGATTCTCTCAGTAATCCGAATAGCGCCATGCTAATGCGTCCGTCTCTAGTGTCATAACATAGTTAGGTAGGGGTTTGAATCCAGCAGGTGGCAAGTGTGTGTGAAGGGGGGTAAGTGTGTATGAAAGAAACATCCCTTGGCAACTGGGAAAACACACCACAGGATGATCATTCCACTTTCTAGACTCTGATGATGTCAGCACCCTATAAGTATATTGGAGAAAAGGATTCTCTCAGTAATCCGAATAGCGCCGTGCTAATGCGTCCGTCTCTAGTGTCATAACATAGTTAGGTAGGGGTTTGAATCCAGCAGGTGGCAAGTGTGTGTGAAGGGGGTAAGTGTGTATGAAAGAAACATCCCCTTTGGGAACTGGGAAAACACACCACAGGATGATCATTCCACTTTCTAAACTCTGATGATGTCAGCACCCTATAAGTATATCAGGGAAAGGAAATTCCCCAGTAATGCGAATAGCGCTGTGCTAATGCGTCCGCCTCTAGTGTCATAACATAGTTAGGTAGGGGTTTGAATCCAGCAGGTGGCAAGTGTGTGTGAAGGGGGTAAGTGTGTATGAAAGAAACATCCCTTTTGGCAACTGGGAAAACACACCACAGGATGATCATTCCACTTTCTAAACTCTGATGATGTCAGCACCCTATAAGTATATCAGGGAAAGGAAATTCCCAGTAATGCGAATAGCGCTGTGCTAATGCGTCCGTCTCTAGTGTCATAACATAGTTAGGTAGGGGTTTGAATCCAGCAGGTGGCAAGTGTGTGTGAAGGGGGTTAAGTGTGTATGAAAGAAACATCCCTTTTGGCAACTGGGAAAACACACCACAGGATGATCATTCCACTTTCTAAACTCTGATGATGTCAGCACCCTATAAGTATATCAGGGGAAGGAAACTCCCCAGTAATGCGAATAGCGCGCTGTGCTAATGCGTCCGTCTCTAGTGTCATAACATAGTTAGGTAGGGGTTTGAATCCAGCAGGTGGCAAGTGTGTGTGAAGGGGGTAAGTGTGTATGAAAGAAACATCCCTTTTGGCAACTGGGAAAACACACCACAGGATGATCATTCCACTTTCTAGACTCTGATGATGTCAGCACCCTATAAGTATATTGGAGAAAAGGATTCTCTCAGTAATCCGAATAGCGCCGCTAATGCGTCCGGCTGTAGTGTCATAACATAGTTAGGTAGGGGTTTGAATCCAGCAGGTGGCAAGTGTGTGTGAAGGGGGGTAAGTGTGTATGAAAGAAACATCCCTTTTGGCAACTGGGAAAACACACCACAGGATGATCACTCCACTTTCTAGACTCTGATGATGTCAGCACCCTATAAGTATATCAGGGGAAAAGAAATCCCCAGTAATGCGAATAGCTTGCTGTGCTAATGCGTCCGCCTGTAGTGTCTTAACATAGCTAGGTAGGGGTTTGAATCCAGCAGGTGGCAAGTGTGTGTGAAGGGGGGTAAGTGTGTATGATTGATATATCCCTTTGGCAACTGTGAAAACACACTACAGGATGCACATACCCCTTTCTAAACGATATCACAATTATGTATGGCTTTTGATTACAGACATGCCATGTGTGTTGTGCACACACAGAATGCCCATGTGTGTGGGTTGTCCCTCACAATAATGCATGACATTGATTACACCGGTTATGGCAATGAACACATGCTGTATGTGTGTGCCAAATACACATATGTACCTGTGACTTTCAATAGTTACCATGTGTGATGCCTGCCACATGTGAATACATGGTATTTGCACAGGGTAACATTATGACCGTGGTCTTCTGTGCAGATGCTGCATGTGGGATGTGTATATACAGTGTGAGATGTAGATGCTATCAGCCTAGTAGTGAGGGATGCACACCTGGTCTGGGGCATAAAGTCTACATGTTGTTAATGTACAGGAGCTGCATGTTCTCACCTGTTGTGGGAGTGGTAAGACAGTATTCCATAGCAATGCAGTGACTGCATGCTAAGAACCATTCAGCTAGGGTGTTGTAGCTACACTTATTCATTAGCATTCATTAATTTGTCGGAATCCCTGGTGAGGGTCTGATGCCAACCAAGGTCAGGGGTCTACCAGCCTGTGTCACTTGCTCAGTGATCCCTTCCATGTTCCCTATCACGCATCCCAGTGAGCTTACATCCCACATCAGTTGTGGTGGCATGGACAATGACTGAGTCATGTGTCCATGCATCTGACTGACTTGTATGTTGTTGTTACAGTTTGGCCATGTGTTTCCATCTCATACATGTGATGTACATCAATGGGTAGGGATAGGGTTGACTGTGTACATGTGGCAGCTGTGACATTACTACATGACACACATATTCCACAACTGTACCATAGAGGTGACTGACAACTGACCTTGCACATGCTACCGAGTATTGAGATTACATTGGTGATTGACAGCACATAGGGCCAATGGTGAAAAAGAGACATAGGTCCATAGGTTCGCACAGGGATATCTGCCCAGGGCATGTATCCACCTAGCCAGAATGTGCGTGCCTTTCAACATGCATTGTGAATCTGTCTTGCTATGCCCTTTTCCAAGGTTAGTATACTGTGCCTCTTTCTCACAGTGACACATAAGTGATACCCAGGGTAACCCTACAATGTCACATCCAGTCATTAATATCGCCTTGAAGATAGTCACTGAGTCAGTCTGCCTAACCTCTATTGGGATAATAATCAGGAATGAAGGGAGCCTCTGAGTTGTGAATGTGCCCTCCACCATGTCCTATGTATATCACTCCTGAGGTTCAAGTATTTCCAGCGTGTATCCTGGTGGGATCTGGATATTCTGAGATGCAGCATGGCCATTACGTGAGGGTATGACCTGGCCTTCTATGTCAGGCACAGATTGCCTATGAAGAGGCAGTATGTCACTGAGTAGAGCTGCTGCTACTTTAACCAGTCAGTATGTGGCATCTGTTTGAGCACTTTGATCCCCTTGTTGAGGTACATATGTGGTAGCCCCAGTTGCTGCAGGTGTCTGGTAAGGTGCATGCCGACAGGTTCATCATAGTCAATTATGGGCATGATGAGGGATGAGTAAAGGGGCACAATGTCCTCCCCTGGCCTACATGTGGATCCCATGATGATGTGGCCCATATAACATGCTTACCTAACCACTTTGTCCATGTTGTTGTCAAATGGTAGAATGCTACCAACCCATGCACCCTAAGGTCCATAATTCCTTGGTCTGCACTTACTGGATTAACACATATGTGGTACATTGTGGTCACTTAGTGTTTGACAAAGGGGATGACTATACTCTTTCTGTCATTCACGCTGAGGCCATGGCTGTGGCACAAGTCGTGTGTTTGCAAGAGTCCCATTTGGAGGATGTTAGCTGTTGAGTTGATTATGGTGTTCGGTCTGCAGTCACCTGCGACTTGCTGAGCCACAGTACTTCCATGATGGCCTGTACCTATGACAAATATATAATGAACATGACAGCTCCTAGGGCTGTGCCTTGTGGGACACCACTTGTACCAGGTTGGAGGCTGACATGGCTCCAGCAATTCTACCATGTGTGTTCTGCCCTTGAGCCACTGTGCAATACCCATAGTGACATAGGGGTTATTATGTACACTGGTGAGCTTCCCTAGAATGCACAAGTGGGTATTGTATCCAAGGCTTATGCAAGGTCCAGGTAGGCTGTGTGGACCTCCTACCCCTTGACAGTGGCCTTGGTGACTGTTTCAAACAAAGCAAACAGGTTTGATAGGCAGGATTTGCCATTGACAAAGCCAAACTGTGTATGGTGACATGTCTGTAGGTCCACAATATCTAGATATGTGAGGTTCATGATGATCCTTGCCATAGCTTTGCAGACAAAGCTAGTCAGACATATGGGGCGAGTAGTGTCCAGGATCCGTGACAGCACCACCTGCATGTTGAGGGACCACTGTTGCTGTATGCCACTCTCTGGCCACATATCGTGTATTAAGGCTGGGATTGAACAGTGGTGTTATGTCTGGGTGTAGCTCTTCTTGTGGTTCATGTAGGACACAGCCTGGGACACTGTCTGGTCCCATTGATGCAGTGTTTATTGCTTTGGGAAGGGCATCTCTTACCTGAGCATCTGTGATGTCAGGGGGGGAAGCACTGTGCTGCGAGACATATGTTCCCTTTTGGTGTGGTGGGGAGAGAAGGCAGCATTGAACCTGTCCACTAGGATGATGGCAATGTCTGTGTGTTTTATATTTTGTGTGACATATTGTATTACCTCTGAGCATATCTGGGTAGTACCACTCAGGTTACTAACATAACTACAGGCAGCCTTGTGATTATCCTCAGTGGCTTGTGGAATCCTCTCTCAAAGATGGCCTTAGACAATCATATGGGTGCCTGTAGTTGTCATCCAATACTCATCAGTGGTGCCTTCACATTTTGGGAGGTTGTTGTATCATGTAGTGGCGCCATCCTTCTATTGTATAGTGTGTTTATGGCTGGTGTCCGCGCCCAGGACATCTGCCTTTGGAGAATTGGGTCATGCTTTCATATGTGGCTTCATGATCCATGCATTCCTGAATGTGTCCACAGAATGACTCTATACAGGTATCTGCAGTCTGGTCCATATTTTCAACAGGCCTTGGGCCTTTGAAGGTTTCCACATCATTTATGAGGGGTGTGCACTTGCTTGACATGAGCTGTTGACAGACGTGCCGCCTCCAGACAGAGCAAGGGGAGGGTCACAGTCAGCTACCTGGTGGGACGGACCTCCCTGGACCACATGGAAAGAGACACAGAGGAGCTCTTACAGCACCCTCTCAAACTCAGGTCTCCCACACAGCCTTCATGCTGACACAGGAGAGTTTAGATTACTCTGCAAACACCATCATACTGGGTGATGCCAGCTACCCAAACATAGACTGTGAACATTACACAAGCCACAATACCCAAGCTCTAAGGTTCCCATTGATCGGACATTCTTTGGCTATGGAACAGGTAACCAACCTTCCCACAAGAGGGGCAGATATAGTAGAGCTGATCTTTACAAACATGAGTACAAACTGCTCACCACTGGGAGTATATCCCTCATTGTTGCAATCAAACCATATACTAATCACACTGGAGTTCTGATCCCCCACATATGCAAACCACCAACACATCGATGTGTGTGTGTGGGAAATGTCCCTATTAGCAACCGTGACAGTATGGTACAGGATGCAGATCCCCCTTTTGAAACAGTGATGATGTCAGGACTGTATAACTATATCACCTGTAGTAAAGTCCTCAAATAATTTGCATAGCGCCTGCTAATGCGCCTTTCTTCAGTGTCATAACGTAGTTAGGTAGGGGTTTGAATCCTGCAAAGGGAATGTATGTGTGTTAGTATGAGTGTGGTTTATGTGTGTGCACTATGCTGGGAGGGTTAACTGCCTTTCCCAACTGGGAGAACACACTACAGGGTGCACATCCCTCCTCCTACACACAGATGATGTCAGCACCCTCTAAGTACAGCATTAGTAAGGATTTCTCCAACTACTGCAAATAGCACACTCTGCTAATGTGTCTGTTTCTACTGTCATTGCACAGTTAGGTATGGGTTTGAATCTTGCAAATGGAAAGTATGTGTTTTACTGTTGGTGGGGTTAGTGTGTGTGCACAATGATGGGGTGGGATGTGGCTTTTGCCACATGGGGCTATGCACTGCAGGGTGGTCATTACCCTTAACAAGCAGTGATGTTGATAGCACCCTATACAAACAAAACTACAAAACAGAAGGTGGTGGTACTGATAACACATGTAAGGTAACACTTCTTCAAGTAATGTCCACAAAACGGAGTAGGATAATCAAACAATTCTTTTATTCTATACAGACAACATGACAACAGACAACTAACTGCCAGTACTCAGTATAGTGTTACATGCTACTGTAACACGCACATGTACCCGAATATACCTAGATAGTGTTCTGAAGCCTGAATGTGGCAAGTGTGTGGATGTGGGATGTGTCTGTGTGTGCATTTCCGCATGGGAAACATGTTTGCTGTGGCAATCAGGGTACTACAGTACCTGATGCACATTACATCTTCCAACTGATGAGGTTGCCTGAACCCTGTGAGTACAGGTAGAGAAGGGGATGCCAGTAGTAAACAACATAGTGCACTTCTGAAATGTGTACCTGTCATGTATCAACAGCTACTCATGTAGGGTGATAAATAATGGGAATGGCAGGTGAGTGTGTGCATGTGTGTGGGTAGCAGGGTGTGTATAAATGCATGTGTGACAGAACAGATACATGTAGCTGAATCTACATAACAGCACAAGATGCATTGCCATAGTCAATGTTAGCATGTGATGGTGTGCAGCTGGTACACTTTGTTAAGTAGTATGGGTGCAGATAACAATTGAGGACATTCATACAGTTACTGCAGCAGGACTGCTGGGATATACACACATTTATACTGCAACAGTCAACAGTTACCAACATGTTACTACTTATACACATCTATAGTCACCCTGTGCATCAGCAACGTGTTTACCTTTACCTGCACCGATGTTGTAGTATGCAGGAGGTGGCACAGTGTCATCATATGCACAGGGTGTGGGTTAGGTATGCCCAAGCCGCCACTGGTAACACCAATTGACATGTGTGTGTATGTGTGTTTGTGAGGGGCAGCAGTACAGGGTGGACCGCTGTTGGTGCAGTGTGTGTGTGTATGTGTTTGCCCTAGGTGTTAGGTTTCCAGGTTTCTGCATGTGTGTAAGCACGCACACAGTCCCACATAATGGCTGCCATGTACAGGGTTTTGTGGACAGCCACAGACTGCACCTGTCAGGTCATCCAGATCAGTGTCTGTGGGCACGGACACGGTACCTGTGCCTGGCAGGGTGCTACGGGCCGTATCCGTACTAACCCAGACTGGGTACTGTCATCGGAAGCAGGGGTGTGTTGACTGGACACAGTTCCCTGTTGGGACTGTCCAGAGCCACGCACGTGGTCTCCTGGGGCGTTGGATGACAGCACAGACCCAGCATTGCTGGGGCTGGTGCTGGCACTTGAGGCGCGAGTGGGCCCGTTGTCGCCCGCGCCACTGCCAGCTGGTGCTCTTGCTGGCATACGCCACGCCGACGCCGCAAACGCACACCATCGCCCTGGCCCATGGACATCTGGTTGTGGAGCAGCTGTTCTATGCCCCCACAACGCCTGTCAACGACATCTGTGAAGTTACGGATAGCATTCGCAACATCATGCATGCCGCCTGTCATGGCTATGCGACATGCTCTCAGCTCCCTCAGACCCTGTCTGGTGTACCTTTCCATACGTGCCTGTGCCTGCATGACAGTTCTAAACATAGTGGAGGTTGACATACCTCCTTGGGCACGCCGGCCAGAGGCAGTACGGCCACGGATGCCCCCACGAGAACCCATGGGCGACTGTCTGCGTGGTACCATTGGAGGCCTCTGCACATGGCTGCCTTGTGAGGATGCATGTACCACAGGTACCACATTACCCTGATCTATGCCCACTGCTGACTGTCCATCACCTAGGGACAATGGTGACAAAGGATGTAACGGCAGGATGACTGTGCGCATTGACGGGTTGAAAGCTGTGTACTGTCAATTGGCTGACCAATGGCGGACCCAGACACACCTTCCTGCACCATTACAGACATTTCATCATCATCAGTACCTGGGGCACAAGATTCAGGTTCCCTGCTGCAGGTCACCAGAGCAGCACCAGAACCTACGGGAGGAAAACATGGAACACAGATTACAGTCTCAATACATATTTGAAAGAGATGCACTTCAATACTAATGCACACATTCAGAAATGGACACATGCACTCATGGACACTAACACACATGCACACTTGGGCACAGGCACACTTGCACACATGCACACCCCACAGTAAACACACACATCAGTACCGTGTTACACTACTCAATTTACTACCTGTCAATTACAGTTATTGTGAACACAGTCACCAGCATGTCTACTACAGAGTTACACTACTCTTCCTAGTTTTATAAATTGTTTTACAGATAATTTTAAAAGACTCACCAGCATGTATGGCCTGCCTCATTGCTACATGGGAGGGACCTGGAAGTGTGAAGAGAGTAATGTCAGTGGGCACATGTGTGCCATTCATTTTGCACATGATACAGTACAGTAGTACACTAGTTCCCTTTATACACATCAGCTGCACATCATGTCTGTATATATATCATGATGACAGATACATACCACATGCACACCTTATGCGTGCATGAAGTAACAGCGCATAGAACAGTCATATGTACATACCAGGAGTTAACTCTAATCTCACCCTTACCTCTCTTCAAACGCCAACTCAAACTGTACTTCCAAAACCACTGGCTTTGTTCTTCTTGGAGTCCAGGCTAACGTCCCTCTCCCTACCCTCTCTTCACCCTTAACCCCTCATTGTGCATAGAAACTAGCTTCTACCCTGTTTCTTTCACCTTGATGTCCTTCTATGCTCTGACCTACTTCTCCCATCCCTCCCACCTCCTCTTGACTGTCTTCCTTCTTTTCCTCACTTCCCTTCTTGACTCCTGCCTCTTCCATATCATTGTATCTGTCATACTCCTTCTACTTCTCTACCCTTCTGAGCCCTAACTATTATGTATATGGCTTTTGCCTTATTGCATAACCATTATGCTTTAGGTAGGATTGCTTTGAAACCAACGGTACATTGTGTATGACTCTAAACTGTTTGACTTCCTTACATGTATGTTGATTTAATTAACAGGCTGGTGTACAATTCTATTATGTTGGCTGTCTGTAATGACAACTTGTCTGTCTGCCTTTATTACGTTATGTGTGGAGCTTTTCTCCACAGGCCTCTACTGAAAATGAACTTATATCCAGCTAGACTATCTGGGTCAACAAATGTAAAAGTAATAACAATAAATGAATATGGCATCTTACCTGCACGCTCGCTGTCTTGCTGCTGTGTGGATCCAACCTCCATCAGGATGCATGATGGTTGCTGTTGTTCTGGGGCTGGATCCACAACACTTAGCAGTAGCCCCTCCTGTCTGGTGAGGGGGGATGTGTGGCCACCCCCCCCACCTGTGGCAGCCTGTTGCCTGCGGATATCTGCAGCACGCTGGCGGACATTTCTTATCAAATCACTGCAGTGATGTCTCACCTGCTCATATGTCCTATCATGCATGCCAACATCATTTATCCTGCTAACAAGGTTTTGCCACAGTGCAGACCTCTCCTGCTGATTCTGGGTGGTGCGTGAGAACAGGATGGCATAGTCACGCACCAGGCTCTGGTGGATCACGTCATCCTCTGCAGCAGAGTAGGCAGGATTCCGCTTAGGTGCCATGTCTATCTGGAAAGGTACACAAACAGGTTATCAGCATAGTATCTCAACAATACATGGTACACATTCTATACAGGTAGTGTTAACTTCTACTTATTACTGATTGGTTAAAACCTGATTACAGTGTAGCTATCATTCTATGTCATTTGTACTAAGTACTTGGCCTTCAGACCAGTTGTTTTACATTAGGGAGGTTGGTGGCAAGCACTGTGGTGGCAGGACACATATCTTTCATCCATTGAAGTTGGGAACTGCTGATTGTGGGCCCAGTGTACAAGTGTATTACTTCTGGTATGGGCAGTTGGCCTTCAGGCCAGTTATTTAACATTAACGAGGTTTGTGGTCTGCACTCATGTGTGACAATAGGCTGTACTCTGCCATTCATAGCTGGGGACATCTGGTTTCAGGTTTATAGTGCCTGCATATCTGAGCTGTATCTTACTGACATTGCTACACCTTGTTTGTTGTAGCAAACACTACATCCAGGCCTCCTGCATCTACCTTTGTTTATATGCTTGTTATCTGTTAGCTTGTTATTTCACTGGTATGCTACTTCCACATAGTACACATCTTTGCAACACATCTGTGACTCACTACTGTTATCTGCATTGCTTACTGTACGTATTTCCATGTTACACATGACAGCAAGTGACTGCTTGTCATTGTTGCATTTACTTCATTGTGACACATTGCACTTAGGTTACCTGGCATTTGCTCACTGACGCTTTTATATCAGTCAGCAGTTGTAGGTAATGTCAGTACACCCTCACTCCCCACTGGACCTTGTTTTCAATCATTAGTGATTACAGAGTTCACAATAGTATTCTAGCATGTCCAGAGGTCAGTTGTCAGTTCCCTCCTCAGTCCAGCTGGTGAGTGTGGTACTCCAGAGACAATGTTAGAACAGATGCATGTACACAGACAACCCGCTCCTCCTAACAACAAATTCAAACTCATGTGAGTGATGCAACCATATACCAGACTGGAGGCTAGGCTCTGTCTACTCAATACCGCCATAACCAGTCACGTGGCAAAGGGGATCACTCACTACACTTCCAGTCTCACGTAGACCTACCACAACAGCGGACCTAACACATGATCACACATGATCATACTTGTAGGCTCAGACCACAGCTCTGCCTATGCAGCAGAGACCTCCTAAGCAGACATCCAGGCAACCACTACCACATAAACGAACATGTGCAACACATATCACACAAAGCCAATGTGCTGAACACTCACAGCCATTAACAGTTAACAACACACCTCATACACCTGTACTAGGTGCCTCTATCATCAGGCACACTCACATCACGCTCACCAGGCTTAACGAGGTGAGGGTCACGGTGTGCAGCCTGTCAGGCACTATGAACTGCCACATAACACAAACAGTCAGGTAACCCCAAGGCAGGTACAGGTATGACTCAGTCAATGTCCATGCTGCTGTGAATGGCCTGACACATTCCTCCCTGGACTACATGACATGAGACATTACAGAGCTCTCTGAGCACGTAGTCCGAGACAGTTTGACCCTGACCTTGAGTAGCATCCTACCCTCACCTAGAACAATGCCACAATATCAAGGCACGATGATCCCTTCCAACAATTGACTGACATACTGGTGTCATTCACAGGTGTGCCAATGCCTGCCATCTTGGGGTGGTATGTTTTGCTAGGGACAGCTTGCACCTGTCACCACAGTCCTATTGACATTTGGCGGAGCCTCCTGCTACACCCATAGTGCCTGTATTAGGCAAGGCTCATATAGCAAACCCACATCCATTTGTATCACAAAGGATGAGGAAGTAAGAGTGATGCTACTCAACACTGGACGACTAGACCCAAGGATGCACGCACCCAAAACCCTACCTAGCATTCTGGACATCGATATCTGTGCAGTAACATGAACCTGTTTCAGGTTTCACAGGAGCACACCAGTACTACCACGCTATAGCTGTTACCATTCTTGTCGGCCACAACACTTGAATAAGGGAGGGGGAGTATCAGTATTCAATGCAGATTCCCACGCCTCCACATTGGTGGCACAGTACAACATAGGTGTTAGGCCATTGAGTACAGAAGACGAAGTTGGGGACCTGGGGAAGAAACATGGTAGCGGTCTGTCATTTGTCTACCACATGGCCAACGTGGATTGACAGACATGTTATATAGCCCAGCTAATCATGACTGATTCACATGTATGGCAGGGGAGGTCATTGTGCCTCTGTACTCATCCATCATCAGGCCTATAATTGCGCATAATGCACCTTTTGGGATGTACCTAACCAGACACCTACAGCAACTGGTACAGGACAACAGTACATCATCAAGGGGATGCAATGGCTCACACAGATGTCATATGCTGCCCAGGTAAAGTGAATCCAGCTGGACTCAGTGGCATACTGCCTGTTCAGAGGCAATCTGTGCATGCCATATACAGCCATGTCCTACCTAGCAGTAATGAACGTGATGCACCTCAGGCAATCAGAGTCCCATACAGCCACATGCTCAGGAGAGCTGGACCTCAGCACTGACATACATGGACATGCTGGAGGGGCATATTCCTAACCGAGAGGCTCCCTTCACTCTGTAATGAGCTCACACTACTGGTTAGGCAGAGTCCCTCATTGACTCTCTTCCATAGGAATCTGGATGAGTGGATGGAGATCATAGTTGTACCCCAGGTATCACTTCTATGTCGCTGTTAGACAGAGGCAAAGTATACTAAAGTCGGACAAGGGCATAGCAGCATAACTTGTGATTGGGTGGCAAAAGACAAACACATTCTACTAGGCTTACCAATGCCCTAGGGCAAATAGCCTAGTATGAACCTATGAACTGTTCATTCTCAACTGTTCGAGCTCATTACAGAGTGAAGGGAGCCTCTCAGTTAGAATTTGCCCTCCAGCATGTCCATGTATGTTCTATTCAGTCGCCACCGCTTGCTCAGAGGTGACCTTTGCCCAACATACAAGGCCATGTCAAACCCAGATTTGATGAATATGCTTCACCTACAAAACCTAGATCCATCAGAGCCACAAGGGCGGGAGACTTAAACCTCGACACGGCTATTAATAGGACATGCTGGAGGGATAGATTCATCACCCAAAGACTCCCTATGCTGTGGAACAAAATCACGGTATATGTGAGGCAGAGCACTCGCTGGCCTTGTTCAAGAGAAATCTTGACCAATGGATGGGAGATCGCAGATATACCCCAGGGATTACCTCCGTGTCACTGCTCGACAGAGGCACAGCAAAATAATGGGTATGGTTCCCCATACTAAAGGGGTGGCGTAAGCCACAAAACGATGGGCTAGGCTTGTAAATGCCCTCGGCAGATAGCCTAGTATGAACCTATGAAGATGTGTGTACTGCTATAGTACATCTGCCAAATGTTGGATGTGTGTGTGTTGTGGGGGATGGAGAGGTAATCGCGAGATACTTCTGCACAGGTGACACGCCTGACACATTCTGGGTGTTCATCCATACATACTGGATGTGTGCTGCCATCCAACCCTGTGATGTGGACACACATTACTCAGCCTGATATACATATCTGAACAACACCACAAGCACAGTACACTACCTTGCTATGTATGCATGTTATTACACAGTTATTCAGTAGTTATGACAGTGATGCTATCCATGCAGCCCACTGGGCCAGTGGAAGCCACAACACACACCGCCAGCACCTTTGCATATGCTTACCACAGACATCCCACATACTGCATGTACTGTGCACACAGTTATCTAACCCAGAACAACTGCACACCACTTATTAATCCTGTCCAGTGGACTACAGATACAGGCATATTGTATAACAATAGTAGGAGGCTACTGCAGCACAGGGCAGATTCACATGACGGAAGGCATCTGTTGTCTGCAGTGTTAAGATGCTTCACATTCACCAAATGCACAGATATTGCCAACATTGTTGCAGACAGTTTAGGTGCAGGTACCCCCCATTGTCCTACACACGTGTTATTAGTTATCCCAGATGACTGTAACCTCCCTATCCTCTCACATGTCCAGGTGAGAGCCACCCTCATCATTGCAGAACACATATCATCACTGTTACTTAAATGGTATCCCTGGATGTGTGCTACATTCACCCCTGGAGGACATAGCACCACATGACAGACTGATATTAATCCCTGGCCATACTACAGGATATGTACCTGAACAGTGCCATACATACACAGTGGTCCCACACCAATGAGGAGGAACCTCTACTGACCCTGGGAACTACTGCATCATATGCACAACTGGCCTTGTGTTCTAAGCTATGGAAGTGTTAGTTATGGCCCACATGTACAACAATATTACATATGTTTATATTTCATGACTATGTACACACAACCTATCTCATGGACATACCTATAGATAGTGAACTATGATACATTTGAGGTGTCACAGTATACACAGGATTAACCTGCTACTTTGCATTACCTGTGTTTGTGGCAGCTGTTGGTGTGTCACTGGTGCTGCTTGAAGTTTGCTGCTGCTGCTGCTGCTGCTGCTGGTTTTGCTGCTGGCTGTCTTTATTTCTGTTTTGTTCTCTCTGTCTGTCTCTCTCTCTCTGTCGGTTTTGTGCAATGAATGTATTGCATGAGTGTAGTGTGGGTACTCATTGCTTTTGTAGGTATCTGCATAGGTCCATGTGATGGCCTCTGCACCAATTGTAAGGCAGCATTTGCTAATTGCATGCAGCTGGGTGTGTACTGATTGCATGTCTCACTGTGATTTCAGGACACTGCTATAAAAGGGTATGTGAGATAGGCGCTGCCCTTTCAGATTGTAGGGCGTGGACCATGCTGGTATGCTGTTGACAGTGTTTTGTGAGTGTGAAGGTTAGTACATCTACCATGCTTCATGCTGTGTTGTAGATTCAGGTTGCTGCATTTATCTTGCCTGTTCCCTATAGTGAGTGTGTATGCATACTGACACCTACAACTATATGTCATATGTATTGCTATATAATATATATATATATATATCTGTGTACATATACATACTTTCATATATGTACATTAGTTGACATTATTGGGTACAAGCTAACAATTAGCAGGGCTGTTTCTGTTAACACTACACTAGTATGGGAACCCAGTAATTGGGACTATAAAAGTCTGCATGACATGCTTTGGGTAGTAGACATACTATATTGCCTTTATCTTCATTCCTACTATTACGTGTTCCACTTATTTAGCACTATATTCCTGTATGAGAGTCATGGCTTAGTGGTAGGTCATACAGACTAGTGTTACAATGGTCTTGTGGTAGGGCCTACTAGTATGCTCATATTCTGCTTTTGAGTTGAGTATAGGGCCTATCAATCAAAGTGCTGGAGGCACCTTTAAGCAGTTAAAGGGCTTAGTA
This sequence comes from Protopterus annectens, assembly GCF_019279795.1. Lineage (NCBI taxonomy): Eukaryota > Metazoa > Chordata > Ceratodontiformes > Protopteridae > Protopterus > Protopterus annectens. The sequence continues at coordinate 461,853,557 of NC_056728.1, read as the reverse complement.
GGTCTCACAGGAGCCAGGCTGTGTTGCAGATTCTGGTTGCTGCATATATCTTCACTGTTTCCTGTAGTGAGTGTGTATGGCTACTGAGACCTACAACTATATTTCATATGTATTAATATATATTTATATATATGTATGTGTAGATATACATACCTTCACATATGTACATTACCTTACATTATTATGTACAAGCTAACAGGTAGCAGGGCTGTTTCTGTTCACACTGAACTAGTATGGGAATCCAGTAATTTGGCCATTAAAACTCTACCTGACATGCTTTGGATAGTACATCTCCTATATTGCCTTTATACTGATTCCTACTATTACATGTTATATTTATTTTAGCACTGTGTTCTTGTGAAGCAGGCATGGCTTAGTGGTAGGTCATACAGACTAATGTTACCAAGGTCCTGGGTTCGAGACTGACAGTGGGAATTTTTTTTACTTTGCAAACTTTCAAACTGAGTACAGGACTTGTCAATCAAAGTGCTGAGGCCACCTTTAAGCAGTTAGAAGGGTAAGTAGGTCACACAGGGGTCAGGCTGTGTTGCAGATTCAGGTTGCTGCAATTATGTTCACTGTTTCCTGTAGTGAGTGTGTATGGCTACTGAGACCTACGACTATATTTCATATGTATTAATATATATTTATATATATGTATGTGTAGATATACATACCTTCACATATGTACATTACCTTACATTATTATGTACAAGCTAACAGGTAGCAGGGCTGTTTCTGTTCACACTGAACTAGTATGGGAATCCAGTAATTTGGCCATTAAAACTCTACCTGACATGCTTTAGATAGTACATCTCCTATATTGCCTTTATACTGATTCCTACTATTACATGTTATATTTATTTTAGCAGTGTGTTCTTGTAAAGCAGGCATGGCTTAGTGGTAGGTCATACAGACTAATGTTACCAAGGTCCTGGGTTCGAGACTGACAGTGGGAATTTATTTTTCTTAGCAAACTTTCAAACTGAGTACAGCACCTGTCAATCAAAGTGCCATAAAGGCACTTTTAAGCACTTTAAACCAGGTCTGCGCTGCTTATGCTGAGCTCACGATGCAAGACTGGCGGTGAGCTCCGCTAACACAAGCGCACACCCGCTTAATTTCTTTGAAAGAAAAGAAAAGGGGTGACAGGAAAGTGGTGAAAAAGGGGTCACAAAGAGGGTAAGACAGTAGGGAAACAAGCGTGGATTTGCAGGAGGGATGTAGGTAAGGCCCATAGATGCCCATGTCTTTGGCAGCAACAGCTGTGCATTTCCATGTATTTTGGTGAGACATTAGAAACCTTTCACCCCTGAGAGAGGTGTCAGGACAACATTAATAGTTGTTGTAGAGCCAATTGTAATTAACTGTTTCAATGTCAAGCAGACATGTGTGCGACATGGACAGCTATGTATGGGGCGTAATTTTTGTGGGTACAGAGTGCCCTTTTTTTTTTTTTCAGGTGAGAGTGGTATGTCAGGTGAAGGAAGTCGGTATAGCTGGGGAGGTAGGTTGGGTAGGTTAACAGACAAGACAGACAAGACGATACAGGGGCGTGTATGACACACGGGGGTTACACAATTGACGGGACGGAGGTTGGGATTTCCAAGATGCATGAGCCCACAGATGGCAACAGTGGAACTGATATCCCCACCCATAGGCAGTTGCCACTGTTCCTTCACAGCCCAGGACGGGCTGTGCTGGGGCTGTGTAGGCGGGCAACGGCCGGGCCGTTAGCTGTGCCACACGAGCCTCGAGCTGGCGAGGGGCCCAAGAACAGTGTCTTGGATCTCCCTTCGCACCACAGACCGGACACCGCTGAGGGTGAGTGGACGAACCCCTCCGCCACACTTGCAGAGGGGGACGGGCCCCATCCCCTGCAGCGCTTCCACCCGAAGGTGGCACAGGGCCACCGGAGGGGGTCCGCCTGGGCACTAGTGCCAGGTGCAGTCACCAGCTGAGGTGGGAGAGGTGGGTCCGCTGGGACCTGCCTTCCCAAGCGCTCTAGGTTTGTGAGTAGTTATGTTAGTTTGGGTTAGTGGCATTGTATTCCATTCAGATTAGTTGTAACAGCATGCATTGGTATTCCCATCAAACAAACACCCAGATATTAACACCATTGAACAAGGGGCATATCAATATCACATGCATTATTTGAACAGAAATACACAGTCAAACAACATGCAGGGTTGATTAATGGCAACAGGCCATCAGATTTGCAGGTATGAACAGGGCACATGCACGAACAGACATGCATATATTTTTGAAACGGACAAATGTCCATGATTAATGAAATGTTCACATACCATTATTTAGTGGGTGTTGTTATATGGAATTATAGGGTTGGGCGGAGATAGAAAGTGATGACACATTCATATGTTACACATTGATTTACATTTATAATAGGTACACAATTAAGTTGAGGCTGATGTTTCAAAATAAATTTTATTTGACTGTCAAGCTACACCTGTTACAAATACATCACTATCCTACTTATTTTGAATTTGATCAGATACATCATCCTGCTACACTTTGATGACAGGACAGGGGACAACTATGGCTGTTTAGTCTGTCAGATAATCATTCATTCTATCTGCAAATTGTTTACTGTGATCACCATATACAGCATTTGGCTAGACATTCCAGATTCTGACACACTGAAATCAGTTTGGTATATTAAGTTGTACTTCCCACATGCATTTAGTTCTGTAGAAACACACTGGGGCTAATATATTCCGGGTTATTACTACTTTATTTATTCATACATGACCCTTTCTGTCAGTCTCACACTTCCTGCAAATTCACAGTTCAGGTTGCTACTTCTAGGCTTTGTTCACATGTTAGACTAGTGGTGATTCAAACACTTTCCAACAGCCTCACTTCTGTCATGATTCAGCATTTCAACAGGGGATATATCTCACATGTGACTACCTCAGATTCTGAAGCTGTACTCTTGAGACTACTGCAGGTTACACTATATTTAATTAATGGTGGGACATCTGTATTACAGCACTGTTTAATTCTATCAATTATATTTCCAGTTACACTTGCATACTGATGAACTTGTTGCAGCCATACCTGCAGACTTTCAAATCTTGCTTGCACATTATATTACTTTTAATCAATACACTGCAGTGTTCTGATACATGCTACAGTATAATATTTATTTACAAGTACTGGGTGGGGTTACTAACCTGCACGGTGGCGAATCCGCACCAGCCTACGGGCATGCATCTCGCGATTCATAGAGCGGACACCTGCAGCTGTAATACAAAAGAAGTAATATTGACTACACATCTCCATGGTATCAGCTAGTTGAAATCCTTACATACATAAGTAAAATGTAACTTACTCAGTAGTGGGGCGCTGGGCATATCCCGGCCTCCTGGATCCATTCGACAACTGGTCTTGCTTAAGGCCGCTTCAAGTCCGCATGGTGGTGACGGACCTGCTCACCAGTGCGTGGAATGCCAGTAGCACTGGTCAGATCACGAGCCAACTGGTCCCATGCCTCTGCCCTATATGCTCCCCATGAGACCTGGCCCTGCATGAGTTGGGCCTCGTGATGATGGACAAGGAGCCAGACCATGTATCTGGACTCCTCAACGCCCCAACGCTGTGCTCGAAAGCAACGCCCTCACCTACTCCACTCATTCTGACTGCAGCTCTGATCTACAATCGCTTCTGCTCCGTATTCCCGCCTATGGGGCTTATATATGCCGATTTTCCCGCACATTTCTCTGATTGGCCGCTTTGGAATTGTATCTACTTCACTGAAAATGCTTTATCATGCTCCATTCTGGATTTTATCCCATATATATGCTATTTCTGCATTTCTAGGTATTGCTGTCATGGCTTAGTGGTTTAGTACCTTGACTCTAGTGCATGGTATCCTGGGTTCGAATCTGGCAACTGATTTTTGATTTTCCTGACAGAAATGAGTTGAGACCTGTCAATCAAACATGCCAAAAGCACTTTTAAGCACTTAAAACCAGGTCTGCGCCGTTTGCGGAGCTAACGCATGCGCACTGGCAGTTAGCTTGTGGGAGCGCCGCGCAAACGGTGTGCGCTGGGATAAACCTTAATTGGCTAGTGACACACATGTTCAGCTAAGCACAGCTAGTTGCAAACAGTTTCACTCTGTTAAACCGATGCCTAGCAACAGGCACGCAGTTTGCAGCTTTTTGTACACTACTCAGCTACGGGCACTCCGCCTCACAGCAGCTTACCTATCAGTACATTTCTGACTATTTTTGTTAGTGTGTTACTTCAGAATATATGTCTGCTTCATTCCATTTTACAAAAGGGAATACATTTACATGTGTACAATACTGTCAGGGGCTTTTTAGTGCTTATTTACAAAAAAAAAAAAAAAGGTTGTTGTGGGGGCTCGAACCCTGCCTGCCTACTCTTAGGCCAGCAACTCTACCGCTAAGCTATTATTTCTTGGCTTACTTTGCATATTTAGTTCTTATATCCTTTTCCACTGATTGCTAACTGTGATTGCGCTTAGTAGCACACCACACGGGCTATCACAGTAGCAAACATTTACGGGTTTTAAAAAAAAAAGGTTTTAATTTAATTTTATTACATCTCTTCACTTTATACAGTGATGGTCTATCGGGGCATGTGTTGTGTAGTGTGTTTATGCAGATTTCCATGGCCTCTCTCGTGGCTGTTTACTTTCAGCCATTCTAGTCTTCCGGGCGTGTCCGCTTGCAGGGCTTAGCCTACTGACACGCTTCTACTCTCTTACACGGACCGTGTAAGAGTTACTAGTGTGATTCAGCATGCCTCATGCACCTCATGCATATGCATGACATGCTGACATCACACAGTTTCACTGCAGCCTCCGTGTAAGAGTTATAACTCTTACATGGAGGCTTCCTGAATCTGGCATAATATCTTTCTACTTGAATCATTTAAGCTGTTGATATTTCAACAGAAACTATAATATAGCATTACAGATTTATGCTACCGTATGAATAAAAAATGCTCTTAACCAATCCCCTGAAGGCTAACATCATAGTTTTGTAGATTCATATATTCTTTCTTACTAGGTTAAGGACCCAGGGGACCTTTCTAAGCCTAGCCAAGTTTTCCCGGAAGAATAATGATGTCCTGTAATCAAATAGGACTTTGAGGGCCAGGTATTTATAAGCTATCTCTGTCCCTACTGGACATGGGTGCCGAGCCTGGTGTAAACTTCCTATTCCCCATCCAATGGTCTAGGTTGCACTTAAACTGGGTAATAGACAAACTCAGCTTCACATGGATGGGAAGCCTCTTCCATAGGAGGGGCAGTCTCTAGGACACATCTGCATCTCCAACATGTTCTGTTTAAGTCACAGACAAAATTCAGGTCCTTAGTCCTTGTATTTTTTTGTACTGTTTGACTTATGAATATGCAGGAGATTCATAAGTGTGGGGTTTGCAGATACTTTGTAAGCTAGGCATAGATCACCCCTCAGCAATCTGCAGGAGACTGAGCAGAGGAAAAGGCTTTAAGGCATTCTGCATAAGGCAGGTTTGTTACAACTTGTATTAATTTTGTAAGTAACCTCTGAGGTCGCTCTAGTTGCTGCATATGCCTGGTCAGGTGAATACCAAAGGGAGCATTGTACTCTATGACTGGTCTGATGAGGGTGGAGTACTTTGGGAGAGTGACTTCTGTAGACCTAGATGCCATGTCCTTACTTATAGGTTGTGCAACATAAAAGGATTTCCTCACTACTATGGCAATATTTTGGTTGAATGTAAGGCTACTGTCTATGTGTACACCCAGATCCCTTGACCATTGGTTAGACTCTTAGGGGCATATTATCAAAGTGGTAATTAGCCAGGGTGGTTGATTTTCTCACAGGGTACAATTATGCATTTCTTAGCGTTGAGGTTAAGACCATGGCTTTTGCACCATTTGTTAGGGATACACCTTCTTGAAGAATGCTAGTGTCTTTAGGGGAGTCAATCATCTGCAAACTTAGTCAGTTATAAACCTTCAACATTTGCTTCCATTTCAGAGAAATAGATGCCAAAAAGGAGAGGGCCCAGTATCAAGCCCTGAGGGACTCTGCTTGGTGAATATTTGCCAACTGGCAAGAACTCCATAAATCCTGAAATATAATTATTACTGAAACATATGGCAACCAACTACCAATAGTGAAAAGAGAAGTACCTAGGGATCACCTTGGACCCTACTGCTTCATTGGCTAAGCAAACTGACAATATTTCACACCTTCTTACCCCTAGAGCTCATAGTGCCTTAGCTATAAATGTACTTATGCCTAAAATGAAATATTGGCTCCCTCTTGTAGCATTGCATTGCATTTCACGTGATGAAAATTAGTCTACTATAAACAAAATCTTTAGATTTGTTCTTCTTGCATAACCCAAAGCTCATCACTGCCATCTTCTACACAGGGTAATTGGCTACCTGTAAATGACAGACCCACATTTCTATTTAGCTGTCATATCTATAATGTGTTAAAATGGCACTGTCCTCCCTCAAATAATATATTATAAATCAAATAGCCTAGCTACATACTTAAGAGATAGCCAAGAAGATAACATCAACGTCATTAGACATCGTTTTAAAATCTCTACAGGAAAGTGTTTCCTCTAGACTAGGCCCACCTGTTTGGAATTAGCTATTTACAGAACTGAGGCAGCAAAAGAAACTTCAATTATTTAGAAACAAAATAACTTTTTAAGGACAACAAATGCTGTTGCTTCCATGACAATGGCTAGTCCTTACAGCTCATGCTGTAATCACATCTTTCCTTTTAAGAAACTTTTAACAAATGACCACTGGTTGAATGTCTGCCTTAATTTATTTAACATTTGTTGACTGGGAAAGTCAAACTAGGCTTCACAGAGCCTATTTTCAGTGGAGGCCTGGGGAGAAATGCTCCAGTCCATGTCTTTAGAATGTGGGAGGAAACTGGAGTTCCCAGAGAAAACACACGCGAACACAGGGAGAATATGCAAACTCCACACAGAAGGCACCCCACCTGAGAATCGAACCAGAGAACCTCTTGCTGTGAGGCAACAACGTTAACCACTGCACCACCCTAAAGAGATTAATTGTACATACTATAAATAATATCACTTGCATTTGTAATTGTAAATAACATACAGGTGCATCGTGTCTACTTTGTTACTGTACTATGTACAACTCTGTGTATTCTTTAGTCTACGTGCAATTTTCAGTTTGTGTCTTGCCCCATAATACCCAGGTCATGGTTGAAAAGAGTTTGTCGGCCAGTCCATTTACCTGGTTATCAAAGTGAAAAACAGTCCAGACCTAGTGAATAGAATCCGGTGGCTAATTCCATGGACAACAAGGACTAGAGTGTCTTCCAAAGGATGTTTTTATTCTTTTTGGATATAAAGCACTGTTGTATCCTTAGAAGGACATTTTTCTCTTTAAATCTTGCTGGAGTTTTGTCTTAAGGGAGTATATTTGTCGTTCTCTTGTTATTATCAAAATCCCAATAAAGGACAACAGTCGCTCCTGAAAAGGACGTTTAAGTGATCTGTTAGTGAGACAGTCTTGTCCTAATAAAGACTTTTTTTCTTTCTTACTATTTTTGGAAGGTGTGAACTTTTATGAATAAGTAATGGATATAGAAGTTTAAGATACTGTAAACATGGCATAATGTCCTGTTAAAGAATGAATTATCTGTACCACTGTGTATAAATTAATGCTACATTGCTGTTTGAAGCAGTCAGTAAATGAGGACTGCTCATGGATATGACATACCTGTATATGATCCTACATGGCATCAGTATTGTCAAAGCATGGCATACAACATCACATCATGCCAATGGGACATCATGACAACTGTGATCCAAAACACTTTATGAATGACATGTCCTTCTGTTGCACATACATGATATGGCAATACACAATGTTAGTGCTGGACAATATATGTTGTCTGTCATTTGCCATCTGTAAAACACATGTTTACAGGCTACATCTTGCAGTACTAGCTGCAGGTTAACTACCGCAATACATGGACAGCTGAATGTGGGAGGAAAGTGTAATGTATTAATGTGTGTCATACACACATTGAAAAAAGAAATAAATGTCATGCTGCAATAACACATAAGCATGTCAGCTATATGGTATGCATGCACAAGAGTGCATATACAGTCCAATCAATTATATGGTAATCAGCATGTTGGCAGCATGATACAAGTGGAGCACACAGGCAATACTTATGGACCAGAGGGACCAGGCTAATGGGGCTGAGACTCACAAATGATCTCAGAGGCTATCTCCCTGAATAAATCTTGCATAGCACTTGCCATATCTTGGAAGAGTGTCCCCATTATGTCCCTCATCTGTGTTTGGAACATATTGGTCACAACCTCCTAGATCTCCTCCTGATAATCTTCTCTGTTTCTGGACTGGAGTAATCTCTGCCAGGTACAGCAGGCATGATGACTTGGGCAGAGGTGGGTCCATCTTCATCATCATCATCATCACCATCTGAAGAGTCTGGCAGTGGCTTGGCATGCACTCATCATCATTGTCTGATAAGAGAATGTCCACAGGTTCCATGCTCTGTCAAAGTAAATTGCAAAACATGACAAAAATGAAAAGCAAATGTCTATCACACAAAATGGTCCCATGATGATCATAGCAGAAATCTGTATGACAATGATGAAAATTTACACAGGGACTAACACACACACATCCATTAATGACAGAGGTACCTTATAAATTCCTGCCCCTCAATGCCCTATCTGTAATCTGGGCATCATTATTCTTTCATGAAAACTTGTCTAGGCTTAGAGACACCCACCCAGGTCATTAGCATTGTAAAAATGTATGAATGTTGAAATCTAGGGATTGTACTGTCTGCATGTAATGATTCATATGAACAGCCACCAAGTGTCAGTGTTAAAAGGAGGAGAAAGTGATGTGACAATATTGTGAACAATAGACAAACCATATAACAAACAATTGAGCCAGGTGGCATAATTGGCTTAACACACATCAATATAATGAAGACATTAACAAATATTTTATATGTTCAGTCACCACAGCCTGTGACATCAGAATGTAATACATGTTGTACTAATACTATTGTATGTACACACACAAAAAAAATTCTAAGCTTGTTTCTTGCCTTTCCTGTAACTAGTCTAGTCCAGATACAGATTTGCTGTAACCAGGACTGTTTGTAAGCTTCTGAGCCCCCAAAGTCTTTCTGTGCTGGGGGGGGGGGGGATCTTCTAGCTTATCAGTGGGAGTGGTAAGCACTAGGTAGCCTATCTACCACAAGAGTGGTTTCTGGCCCAGAAATTGTAGTTTATTGGCTGTTTGGGCAGTTTTTCCATCTCTTTCAACCTTCTGGTTTAAAAGCCAGAGTTTGCGCTTGTTTCCCACCTTTCCTGTAACTAGTTTGGTCCAGATACAGATTTTCTGTATCCAGGACTGTTTTTAAGCTTCTGAGCCCCCAAAGTCTTTCTGTGTTAGAGGGAAGCCTTCTAGCTTATCAGTGGGAATGGTAAGCACTAGGTAGCCTATCTACCACAAGAGTGGTTTCTGGTCCAGAAATTGTAGTTTATTGGCTGTTTGGCAGTTTTTCCATCTCTTTCAACTTTCTGGTTTAAAAGCCCATGTTTGTGCTTGTTTCCCATCTTTCCTGTAACTATTCTAGTCCAGATACTGATTTGCTGTATCCAGGACTGTGTATGCTTCTGAGCCCCCCAAGCCTTTCTGTGTTGGAAGGAAGCCTTCTAGCTTATCAGTGGAAGTGGTAAGCACTAGGTAGCCTATCTACCACAAGAGTGGTTTCTGGCCCAGAAATTGTAGTTTATTGGCTGTTTGGGCAGTTTTTCCATCTCTTTCAACCTTCTGGTTTAAAAGCCCAAGTTTGCACTTGTTTCCCACCTTTCCTGTAACTAGTCTAGTTCAGATACATATTTGTTGCATCCAGGACTGCTTGTAAGCTTCTGAGCCCCAGAAGCCTCTCCGTGTTTGAGGGATGCCTTCTAGCTTATCAGTGGGAGTGGTAAGCACTAGGTAGCCTATCTACCACAAGAGTGGGTTCTGGCCCAGAAATCGTAGTTTATTGGCTGTTTGGGCAGTTTTTCCATCTCTTTCAACTTTCTGGTTTAAAAGCCCACATTTGCGCTTGTTTACCACCTTTCCTGTAGCTAGTCTAGTCCAGATATAGATTTGCTGTATCTATGACTGTTTGTAAGCATCTGAGCCTCCCCAAGCCTTTCTATGTTGGAGGGAAGCATTCTAGCTTATCACTGGGAGTGGCAAGCACTAGGTAGCCTATCTACCACAAGATCCAGCTACAGATTCTTAGTTTTAACACTTGAATTTGCTTATTCGTGCTCAGCACTTGTTCAGAACTTGTTGTTAGCACCACAACCTGTGACAGATGCACTTATCTAGCCAAACTGGAGGTAAAGCTCTCTCCGACCAAGACTGAACTTGACAGTCAAGAGGAGAAGGTAAACACTTGCACCATACCACACTCATTACATAGTCTCACTAAACCTACACCACCAAAAGCCACACATAGAAACACAAAAACATTCACAGAGGCTCTCAATAATAATCTGCTCAAGCAACAGAGACCTCCAAAGCTGAAATGCAAGCAACCTCCACCCCCCCAACACAACCCAAATGACACATAGCCCATAGACTCAGTGTGCCAATAAACCACAGCCCATAAGGAAAAACAACGTACCCAACACATTAGTCATAGGTGATTCTATAGTCAAGCACACTGATGTCCCACTCACCAGGCTAAACAAGGAGAAGGTTACTGTCAGCTGCCTGTCGGGTGCCAGGGTCTGCCACATAACCCATGCACTCAGGTCACTCCACAACAAGTACAAATATGACTCTGTCATTGTCCATGTTGATGTGAACAACCTATGACATACTTCCCTAGACTACATGAAAAGAGACATGGAAGAGCTCTCCGATCTTGTAGCCCAGGCAGGTATGACCCTAGCCCTGAGTAGCATCCTGCCATTGCCCAGAATGATACCACAGTATAAGGACAAAATGATTGACTTCAACAATTGGCTAAGCTTCTGGTGTCATTCTAAGGGGATCCAGTATCTGTCTGCCTGGGATGACATGGTCGACAGACCACGATGCTTTGCCAGAGATGGCCTGCACCTGTTGCCACTGGGATTCTGGATACTGGCTAAGGGTCTTGCCGCCCCTATAGTGCCTTTTTTAGGCAAGGCTCAAATGACAAATTCACCACCATAACAGGAACAGGCAAGTAAAAACTGAGATTAATGCTACTCAGTGCTAGAAGTCTAAATCTCAAAATGCACTCACTTGAGACACTCCTTAAAATGGAGAACATCGATATCTGTGCAGTGACTGAAACCTGGTTCAAGGCTCTAGAGAGCAATCTAACCTGGACCAGAACACCAAAGGCGGCGGTGTGTCCATATTCATTAAGGATATCCATACCTCCAGGCTAGTTGTGCAGCATAATGCACCCAAGGTTATCCAAGTGCAACTAACTCTGGGCAAAACTGCAATCCAAATTGTAGCTTGCTACAGATCCCCCACCATGTCCCATGATTCCCACTCCTCTTTTCTTGATATACTGGAAAATATTGGGGTTCAACCAAACACCCTAATAATAGGTGATTTCAACTACCCCACCATTAACTGGGAAAACTACTCATGTATCAATTCCTTAGCTCAACGCTTTCTGGAATTCATAAATTCCAATGCCCTGGATTACCTTATCCACACCCCCACCAGGGGCAACAATATCCTAGACCTAGTCATTACCAACATGAGTGACCGGTGTTCCACACCTGAAGTCAACTCCTCGTTGGTCAGATCCAACCATAAGCTAATCACCCTAGATATCTGCATCCCGCCCTCACCCACCATTAAGGAAACCACGGTAAAATATTTCTCCAAAGCCAACTTCATGCTTCTTAAGACAGAAGTGGCGAACTTCATGACACCCATGCAGATGGACAATAAAGTTGCGACTGCTGAATCCTACACAAATGCACTCTATAAGCACTTACACGAGTGCATGGATTGTGTTATCCCAAACAGAACCAAGCCGCTATCCTCAAAAAAAAGGAAGCCAATCTGGTGATCCCCTGCCATAAACAAACTCTACAACAGAAGGAAGGAACTGTTGCAAAAGAGACTAAAATCCTATGAGTGGTGGAGCTCCCTGGTCAGCCTCAGTAAGTAGCTGAGATCCCTTATAAGATCCTTCAAAGCTAGCTACGACAACAAAACCGCCACTGATTCTAAGGGCAACCACAAAGCATTTTATATCTATGTCAAGTATCTCAATGGCAACACCCAGATCTGCTCTGAGTTACAGCACAATGGCATGAAATTTACAGAACCAACTGGTATTGCCAACATCCTGAAGGGCCATTATCTATACAGGAAGAATGCAGACTCCCTGTAATTACATCTATGCAGGTAAAAGCTGCACTCTCTAAAACCAAAAACACAGCATCCATGGGACCAGACAACATCCCAGGCTGCATTTTACATTAACTTCAGAATGAACTGGCTCCCCACCTAAGCACCATATTCAATCATAGTCTCACATCAGGCTTTGTGCACACTGAATGGTGCATAGCAATAGTTATCCCACTCCACAAAGGGGGAGCCACCACTGATCCTGGGAACTATCGCCCTATTAGCCTGATGTGCCTGGTCTGCAAGGCCGTGGAACGGATCATCATGAAACTCATAAACAAAGACATTGGTAACCTCCAAACTCTGGACCCCACCCAGTTCTGGTTTGTGAAAGGCAGATCATGCCTTCTGAACCTGATTGACTTCTTTAAAACAATCACCAAAGCTGTAGACAAGGGTAAGGTGGTTCACACAGCCTATCTTGACCTCACCAAGGCTTTTGACACCATCCCCCATTCTGGAATTATAGCTAAACTCACTAAACTAGGTATAAATCCCTATGTCACAAGATGGGTTGCCAACTGGCTCACTGACAGAACCCACACTGTAAATGTTGCAGACTCCAAATCTGACTTCAAACCAGTGACAAGTGGAGTACCACAGAATTCAGTCCTGGGACCTCTCCTGTTTGGTATCTACATCTCTGAAGTACAAGCTAACACAGAAGGCCTCTGGCTAACAAAGTTTGCAGATGACTGCAAACTAGTAGCCATAGTCGAGTCACCAAATGATGTGGACATCCTACAGAAGGGCTTCACTGAGACTGATGCCTGCTGTCAGAGCCATGGCCTCAAGCTCAATGCCAAAAAGTGCATTGTCATCCCCTTTGGTAAAACACTGTACCCATGAACTACCACATAACGGCAGTCTACTTAATGCCAAATGTGTGATAAGAGACCTTGGGACCCAAGTGGACAGTAGTCTCTCCTTTGATAATCACATCACCCCAGTGGTCAGGAAATCCTTCTATGTGGCACACCTCATCACAAAAGGGTTCTCATCCAGGAAAAAAGAGGTCATTGTTCCCCTCTACTCGGCACTCATTAGACCCATTATAGAGTACAACGCCCCTTTTGGAATGTACCTCACTAGACATCTGCAGCAGCTGAAAAGGCCACAGAAGTACCTCACAAAGAGGATTATTGGCCTCAAACAGATGCCCTACACTGACAGTCTCAAAAAACTCCAGCTTTACTCTGTAACATATCGCCTACTCCGAAGACATCCCTGCTTAACATATAAATCTATGTTAAACCCAGAGCTGTTGGACATGCTACACCTAAAGAATTCCCAATCCCTCCGAGCTACACACTCTAGGGACCTAAGCCTTGTCACCACAATAAACAGGACATGCTGGAGGGATATATTCCTGTCCCAGAGACTTCCTATACTCTGGAACAAGCTATCCATCTATGTCAAGCAATGTTCCTCATTAGCACTCTTCAAGAAAAATCTTGATGAGTGAATGGGAAATAGGAAATACACCCCAGGGATAACTTCTGTGGCTCTGCTCAACAGGGGCACAGGAGAGTAACTTTCTTGGGTGGCGTAAGCCAGGGAACCTTTTTGGCTAGCCTTACTTAGGCCCTTGGGCCGATAGTTTAGTACCTACTTATGAACCTATGAACCTATTATTTATCTAAAATTAGTACTGATCAGTAACCTGTAAAATGCAAACATCTGGATGATGCTTACTGATTATGAACTGCCTGCTGCAAATAAGTGCCAAAAAACCTAAGCTATAACTGTGTTTTAACAAAAATACCCAAGGTGTTGGAGGCAGATACAGTACCAATATTGAAATGTAGGCAATGCCACACAGTCTACTAACAGCAGTGCAAACACTGACACAGCAGACGCCCATTCCGTTTGTGAATAGGCAGGCTATGCACAACAGGTAATTCTTTGAAAAACGCAGCCACACATACAAGCATGCCAAACCATTCATTATAAGCAGAAGTCAAAGCACTAAAACTTGCATACAAAACATCTACCTCAAGATATGTGTAACACAAACACTAACCCAACTATTTAGGATGTGGACTACAGTTTAAAAACTGTGTGCTGAAACAATGGCGTAATGCTACATGATAGTTCAACATGTTTGGATTTCCAGTCACAGTTGTATGCACAGCTATAGTGTGATAATTTCACTTGCTTTACTAATGCATGATGGGTAGTCCTCATTCTAAGTAAGATATGTGTTAATGTGAAAAATACTGGCCTCTAAAAAGGATCAAATGCATTTCATTTCATAAAACAGAAAAATTAATCAACATAGCTCTCTCCTGCCACTACTCCTCAAGCCTGTGCATCTGCAGTGGAAATTACTTGATTTGATTACATCACCTGTATGGAGGATGGTCTACTAATATGGATCCTGGCTTAGGATTTCAAAATATGAACATGTGCCGTTCATGTAGGTAAACAGTTAATAAAAATTAATTCATGTCAGCACTGTAATCAGAAACATTAACAGTAATGGAAAACATTCATTTCTCAGACAGTGGGAAAGTGTGTATCATTCATAGGTTCATAGGTAGGTACTAGGCTATTGGCCCTAGGGCCTATATAAGCCTAGCAAAGGTACCCTGGCTTTCGCCACCCAAGAAAATTATTTTCCTGTGCCACTGTCTGTTAACAGAAGCATACAAGTTGCTGCACATAAGGGACACAGTAAGATATGTGTGAGGGCCATGATATCCTTTGGCAAAGTGCACATCACTAGGAACATACATACATCTTCCCTGTTCTGCATTTCATCTGTAAGTATGCCTATCCCACTCCCTCAAAAGATGAGCATGATGTTGTTCTTGAACTGAGTGTAATAATTAATGATAAAACAGAACTTATTAGCACTTTTAAAAATAATACAATTTTAACAAAAACATTGGTCAGACATATAACAGTCTGTTACAAACTTTACTAAGGCTGCTGTTATAAAGCTGATATGAGCAGAGCATTACAGCTTATGGGCATATATGTAGGAATTCAATGACTAACAGTTATTTGTAACCATGCACAACATAAAACCAAGATAACACTTTTAGATATGTTTTCTCTATGTGAATTGGAACTTACAGCATGCCAAAATGTAGGCATGTTGGCTGGTTTCCTTTCAGGCTGAGCTAACAGGCAGCAGGGGTTTCATCTTAACAAGTAGGTACTGCAGGTGTTTATTCAAATTCCTGTGGAGAATGGATGAATACAGAAACTGCAAACATTTATTGGACATTTCACTGTTAAGAAACAACAGCTATCAACACATAACTAATAAGATATGTGTAAGCAGTTGGACAGGAATTCATTTCTGCTTAAATAAACATGACTGTATTAAGCATATTTACTGTATTAGGAAGAAGGAATTGAAGAAATTATGTATGAGTTTTTAGTCCAATGTATAATGGTGCAGTAATGGAAAACTATGAAATGCACATTCATCCACAGCCTACGCACTATAGGCGTCAGTGATTCATAAGAACAGTGCATGGTGATTTATAAGAACAATGCATGTGTGAAATGATATTGTTATATGTTGTAAAACATATGTACATCTACAAAGGTCATAATTATGGATATTATAAACATTCTAGATATATATCTCTAATTTCTGTAGGAATGTTCAGGTATACATAGGATAGTCTGCCTTACTGTAGGAGGGATCCACAGGCTGTCTCCACACCTCAGTAACCCTCTGAAGAAGGTCTTTCATGTCACTCTGATGCAGGTCATCATGGTGGTGGTGAACCTGCACTCCAGTGTAGTAGATCCCTGTATGTCTTTGGTTCATTCTTGCAATCCAGTTTCATATGTCTAGCATCATGAAGTTCCCTGGCCCGGCTCTCATCTGATGCTCCACCCCAATGTACATGGTCAGCATCTGGGTGGTCTTCTTCTCAGTCCAACTTTGTGTTCAGACATGTCTTAGCCTTCTCAGAGTAGCCATCATGATCTTCCAGTGGAAAATTCCAGAAAAATGGAAAAACAGAAAAATGCTCACTGAGGTCCCTCTCAATTTGCACTTAGCAATGGTCTGATCTGTAAATGTATCAAAATCATTATTTGAAAATGCTACTGATGTCATGTTATTAGATCATTGGAAGATAACAGGCACATGCCACACATTGTACCATTTATAAATACCTATTGGGTGGTTAATGTAGTACACCTTGGTGTTACGGCACATGAAGCCAGTTTACATGGTGGTGTGCAAATGGGATTCCAAAACCTAGAATTTTAATGAACCTCATTAATTATGTATGGTGCAAATGGTACTTAAAGTTGGATGTACATTGTGTGCACTTTGATTCTGTGGTTCGGAGTGAGAGGTGCATTGCCAATTGGTAGCATTTCTGTTTTGGTTATTATTACATCTGTTAAAGTCAGTCATTTTCAAAGGTACCTGTTTAAATTTATTTTTACTCAAAATATGAGCTTTAACAGAACTTGTAAGTTACTAGACTGATATTTGACATTTATGCATACAGGTGTTGCTATTTTAATTAATTGATTTCATTCCCATATGCAGTTGTATAGACAGAATTACATTGCAAATGTAAACAGTATAGAAATGCAGATTTATGGATTAGTCACACTTCTTATTGGTAATTCCAACACTACCCCTATGTACTATGTTCTGTTGATATTACAGATATTTCTTAATTCATGTTTCTTAACAAAACTGTTAAAAATATGTGTTGTTGCTGTTACAAATATTTCTTCATTTATGTGTTTTAAAGAAAGTGTTAATAGTATGTTCTTTTGCTGTCACAGATATTTCTTCAATGATGCTTCTTAACAAAGGTCTTATCACTACTAGCTCAATATAAAAAGGATCTGTACTGTCTGTGGCCTGCGTACAGATCCTGAGGTTTGCCGACACTTTCTGTATGTTGTTCAATTGTTAGTTTGTATAGTAGTTTAATGTGAATGCATACAGACTCCTGTAGCATGATGCTGTTATCTTTAGAACTCCATTCAACATATATGTAGTGTGAGGGGTTCTAATATTACACACAGACTCTACAAATATTACAAGTTATGTTCATTTTACAAATGATATGTATGGAGACATTGCTATTTATCTGTCACTTTAGTATTTGTCACAGACAGAGTTGTACAGACCTTTGCACTGCACAGGAATGCATACTATTTATGGTGATGCACGCTATCCACAGAATCAGCTGCACAAATGGGCTCACACAGGAATATGATCATGTGCATAGCACTGTCTTTTAGATGGCCAACCATCCTAGGGGTAAAAAAACTCTTCCCTCAGGAAAATTAAATCATACTTGATGCTCTCCGACAACATGGAAGAAGACTCCTTGGCCATTCAGGCAATACAGTTTCGAGATGTGAAATCTGGACTGACCTCACCAATATGATAAATGCAGTTGCAGGTCACAACAGATCCTCTGATGCCTGTAGACAATGCTGTTCAGACATGATCCTCCATGCAGCCAACAGATTAAGATGATACAAGAGACTGAGGGATGCCCATGGTGGTGGACCATCACTGACTTCCCCTGATGACATCACAATAATTCTGACCTCACTGCGTACAGTGAGAGGGCATCAACACATACCCAGGGGTGGAATTGAAGCTGGAGTTCCAAGCTGAATGTGTTATGTCTTTTTTTTTTCATGACATGGCTGAGTATAGAGACAATCACTGCATATTGCTGTATTGTCATTTTTGATTTACTGCAGATTTGAGCCATGCACATTGGTCCACACATAGTGAGGATGATAAATGTAAGTAAGTCTAATTATATGTATTCATACAACTGCACTGCAGATAGAACAGTCCAACCAACTCATGTAATGCTGTCTGCATTAATATTCACAGGTGCATCTACTACAGGAAAAAAACAGGGAATGGTAGGTGAGTGTCTCCATACTGTGTTACTGTCACAACTACCTGTTATTGCCTCAATCTCATTGCATGGCACTGCTGTTTACTGTCATATTGTTATTTCCCTAACATTGTACATTACAGGTACATGCAGTGTGGTCCCAAGCTGTTCAAGTTCAAGTTCAAGTTCTTGAAGTTTCATAGCTTGTGATACATGACATTAATATTAATATTTTTCAATACAGGGACATCTAGTGTACAGGCGCAACATTTGTCACGTGAGCATCTGCAGTCCCTGTTACTGTGTTGTATATGTGATGCTGTCAGTAATGTTTTTTCTACATACATGACTGTGTTGTATTTCTCTTTACTTTCCCATGACAGGATCCACAGGACCACCCACACACTCTCCATAGCAGGAGTCTGTCAGTGGTCTGCTATTAACTGTGTTCCATACCTGTCATTGCTATTAATCCTGTTGTTGTCCTCCATTAATACTGAGCCCTTCTTTCCATTCCTAGGCCAGATTGCATCACCCTCATCAACTGCACATATGAGTGGTACTTGCATGCCAAACCTTCTGTATGTTTTAGCTATGTTCATATGGTTAATGATGGCAATGACACAATCACTAATACTGCTTTTTTCCCTATAGTTGACATTCATTCATATGTTGTTGATGCTGTCCACGTGATGTTAACACAATGTCCTGATCTGTATCTTCTGTATCTTCTTTTACCACATTAACTATCTGTATTGTTCATCCACCCATTCAGTGATCTTGATGTGGTATCAGATGAGTCTCAGCATGGTTTAATGGAGTCTGGTGCACAGGAACTTGACATGCTAATAGAGTCCATCCAAGATGCTGACAGTGATGCTGCTGCAGCTATAGCCTCAGATGTGGAGGGAAGCTTGTCTGGCCATTCTGAGGATGATGGGACACTGGATGTTGAACAGAGTGAGGCCACTGAACAACAGTCACTAGCTGAGACTGTTGCTGATTGCAGTTCCCCACAACAACCTGAAACAGGGCATCATGGTAGACCTAGGCATGCAGATGGTATGCATGGCCAGGTGCCAGAGGGTGTCTACTTCCTGCTGCAGACAAATTAATGTTCCCAGCAACGTCATCAGTCAGACATCTGTGCACTTGCACATGCCAAAGATCATGTCATACACCAGCATGTATGAAGGACAGGAGCACAGACACTGTGAGATAATGGTGGTATTGGCACTCAAAATGATAGTATGCTAGCTGTGGCATGGTCAGTAGAAAACCCGGCCTCTATGGTACTGCAGTAGTGCTGTACTACAGGCAGGGTTCTTTGTGTACTGGCGGTGCACAGCCAATTGTAACAGAGTAGAGGTAGGCCACCTCTCCACAGAACCATCATTGCCCATCAAGCATCAGTGTCAGTGGTCCAACATGCACACACTTCCACTGCTGGCCTATCTGCTGTGGTCTCACCAATCACAGCAAGGCCTTAAACTCACAGTTATGCTCCTTCACCTCAATATAGTGTTCTCACCCCATCAGTCTCCTCTGTGAAGCAACCTCGGCCACTTGTTTCTGTACATTGTAGGGCAGAGCAGACCATGGTGTGAGACATCAGTGAGGTCACCCTAGTCTGTGTCAGTGTGTGTTCAACAGTGTCATGAACATAGCAGGTTCCTTGTATTAAATTACTAATTTACTGCGATATATTTCCCTGTGGCTATTAAACATTCTGCATTATGTCCTGTGTTGTTTCTCTTTTTTCATGCTATTATATTGTAGAGATATGAATGTGTTACACTGTTGTGTGTCCATTATTGTTTTCCATACAGTGATTCATCAACCTGAGTGTGTATGCATACCTGTGTCAGTTGTGCCCTGAATTAATGATCCCTGTTGTGATGCATTTGTATACGTTCATATTATAATATATTAGAATTATGGCATTATGTGTGTACATCTAGTGGATAATTGCCATGAGATGCAATCTGTGCTGCTGTGGTGGGGCAACACCTGGACATCAATATTTAATCTGTGTACTCATGTACATGTGGCCTGTCATGACTCAAACTTGTGGGTCAGAGTTTGCCGTGTTGCCCGGGCCTGCACTTGTGGTCGTACCCTATGGTACCTACACCTGTGTCTTCTGCCCCCTACATCCTTCTGCACCTCCTACAATACCTGTGGGATGTCATCTTCAGACATCTGGAGTTCTTGGGGTAGTTCACCAACACCTGCAGCTGGAAGACCACCATGTGCTCTAGTTAGCATGTTGTGCAGCATGGCATACACTGTTATCATCTGTGCTCCCTTCTCAGGTGTGTACTGCAGTGCACCCTCAGATGTGTCCAGATATCTAAACCTAGATTTCAGTACACTGAGCACATGCCCTATGCTGTTTATGGTTGTTGAGTGTGCTCTATTGTAGGCCTCCTCTGCAGAGTTGTATGGTTCATGGTACAGTGTCAGCCACAGCTCAAGTGGATAACCACAGTCACCTGTTATGGGGAATGAAAACACATTTGGTCAGCATAGATATTGTTGTGAGGGGCATCCTTACCTTACAACCTAGCTGTGCTACTGTACTTACCTAGTAGTAGTGCCTCAGGTATTTCACTTTTCTGAAATATAGCCCTCAGTCCACTTTTCCTCCATATGGCAGCATCATGGACATTTTCAGGTTGTGTTACCATGATGTGTGTTATGCTGCTATCTGCTGCACACACAACCTGACAGTTGATGGATGGCAATCCTTTTCTGTTTATGTATTGGTCTGCTTCAGGATGTACTGGTGTCTTGATAGGTATGTGTTTGCAATCTATTACACAGAGTACATGGGGGAAGTTTGCAGTGCTGTAAAACTGGTGCATTACAGTCCTCTGCTCCATGGGAGTGGATGGAAAGTATATGAAGTCAGCCACATTGCTGCACATAACAGGATATGGCTGCCAGCACTCTGAGACACTCCCAAAGCATCCCCCATGTGTATCTGGAATGTCTCAGATGCAAGTATACCCAGACTGAGAATAATTTTGGTTTAAGGGAGATATGTTTTTTTTCGCAAGGTCTGCACAGACACATGTGGGACACACATGTTGCAGACAGCCTGCACCAGTTGCCTGTCTAGCTGGCATCTGTTGATTATTTGTGGGTCTGACAACTGGCTTAGTTGCATCCTTGCTCTGACTCTAGCTGGCTGCCTTCTAGGGTGCACAGCCACAGCCTCATTTATGGCTTTTATCACTGCACCTTGTTACAGTTCATTAACAGTAGGTTGCATTTTCATGTTTTTTTTTTTTTTCGCTATGGAATTCAACAAAATCTGTAGTATTACCTTTTATTCCTTGAGATCTGTAAAGCATGCTCAGAGGATTTCAGAAACAAAGTCAGCATGTGAGTTTGTTGCATTTAATTTGTGTCATGTGTGCACGATGTGTTTTGGAATCAGATGGGTGTGCATGGAATCTGTAATTATCCTATGCTGAATAGCTGAGTACTCAGACTGCCTTCAGTGTGTCTTCTGAATTCACATCACAGCAGGTGAGCTGGTCTTCCTTCTTGCTGCTTTGTCTGTAAATAGCTTCTGTGAACTTCACAGAATCTGGCCCACTGAGAAAGACTGTGCTTTTAAGCCTTTTTAGTCTAGCATTTATACTAGACGTACTTACAAAAGAACAACACTCACACACTTACATGTGCACATGTGCTTACTTAACTCTGCACAAAGTGTCTGCTTTGCTATCAATAATTCTTATAAAAATTAAGTAAATAAATAATGACCATATTTTTGACAAGTCAGTCTCTTCCTTTGTGGGTAACTTTAATAAACAAGGATAGCTGTGTGGTAAAAGGTCACAAACTAATGATCAGAAGGAGACTATTAATGCAGTTAACACTAATTTAGTAGTCTATAGTCTGCTGCTTCCAAGGTGAGGGAAAGCAAAGCACCCAGTCGCAACAGAATTTGTATCTAACCAAGGAAATTCATTTGAAAACTCTTGTTTCCATTAATGCTGTATAAAACCAGTGCAGGATATATGAGTGAATGTGTCTTCAAAACTGACTCAACTAAACCTTATAAACCATCCTTTGACAAGGTCTATGAAAATGAAAGTAGCACACTGTTTTATAATAATAGCATGACACTTGAAGTTAAACATACACTGTTCCATGTTGTGGACGCATAAACACTAATAAATGCCAGAGTTTATTTTCTGTCAGGGGCTCACATGGGAAATGAAGGGCAGAAATAAAATTTTTTGTAAGACAGGAAAGGAATTAGAATGTGGCTCATATCATGAAGACCTGTAGGGATTCCAAAAGGATACCACCTACATGTATCTACAGTGAAAAGAGATATGAAATTACTTGTAGTCTCATGCTGGTATGTTATGTTAAATGTCTGTCATGTATCTGAGAAGTGCTACAATATTTTAGCCATGTATGAGAAAATCTGTACTTTGGTAAATGTTTTAAATTGTAGGAATGCTGAAACATGGCAACGAAAGATCACTAGAACTATATGCAATTTTATTCTTCAGCAACACATGTATCAGTATAATTTAACATTCATGTCACCATTTATTGGCTTCAGGAAAAGCATACTCTTTTTTTATGTAGTAGAGTTGTAATATATGATGAACATTTTCTTTCTTAAAATATATATTTGATTAAAATGCAAACATGCAATGATATGCATGCCTCAGTATAATCACAGACAGCCACAGCAAAAAATCGATTTACCAGCTACAGAAACTATTATTCCCCCATCAAAGGTGAACATTCCATTTTGCTGGTGAAATTGCATCACTGTTTTTGAATGTACACTTTTCATAATGGTGTAAGTTCACTTCTATACAGAGGCACCATGTCTACAGAGCACAAGTGCAGCCATATTATTATCGTTTTTTTATACCACAGTAGTGATTGATATAGAAGTTTGACCCTTTCATCCCTGTGGCAACAATTCTGCAACCTTCAGAACGGTACCTATAGTGGCAGTAAAGTAAATTGTTCATCTGTTGCATGCCTGTAGCTCTTACACATACTATTCAAAATAGTGTTTTTTGATGCTTATTATCCAGTTGATTGACATGCTGCACCCAAAACACAATGCCACATACTGTGCCATCAACTGCACCATGGCTACCAAATGTTTTGTAAAACCGAAGGAAGCATGAGAGGGAGATTTTTTAATGTTTTACATAGGACTCCTGTCCTTCACATCTCTCCCATACCACTTACATTGCTTCTGTCAGCCAGTACAAATGGCTAACATCACCACCAGACTGTGAGAACCAATCAGCTATCAGATGTCTGCTCAGTGCTTCACCCATGGCAGTTATTCCTGTCCATGCCAGTTCCCATGCTTGTCTCTATAGTATATCATCCTTGAACACTAGTGACTTCTTAATTACCACTAATTGTAAACTTGAATAATGGCATCTGTTCTTCAGTGGTGCCACTGCAGAGAACAGTAACATCAGATACAAGTAATAATTGGAGTAGGACTCACAGCGGATCTCTGGTATTCATTCAGTGATGCTATGAGACAAAACACTAAGACCAGTGATTAGATTCAGGAGAACAAGCAATATATAAAGTACAGCTATTTTTGTGTTTTAGACAGAAGCAAGACAGATAATAAGGCTTTTAGAGCTGAGGTTAATGTGTTATTGCAGTTTTTTTCTGGTGAACAATATGCTTTTGTTAGTGTTGTGCATATTTTTGTAGTTTAGCTAAGAATGACAGTGAATGCTTCCGTTTAATACTACTTGTCAAGCAAAATAAAATGGTGGTACTACTGTATTTTTTAGCCCAAAATTGCCAGTGCAGAATGTAGTCAAGGAAACTTGTGTTGTGAAATGTGCTTTTACTTTCCAAACAGCAAGTTTAACTCCCCATTTGGTCTTTTTTTTATTAATGGTATCATAAATACATGGAATGAAGTACTGTAATGTTTCCTGGCCCTGGCATTCATGAAGGTAATGTACAGATACATGAATGCATCCTGCATGCTGTCTTCAGTATACTGCCAAGAACTACAGCCATTCAGATCCCCAGGTGCTTACAAGCAAATCAGGAGTCCTGCTGTTTCTTCCGGATCAGCTTATCAATGTTGGGAATATACCAAGCCGAATCACTGTCCCATCTGCTATTTTTGCCCTGTTAATTAATACTGCCTGGACAAGCAGGAGCTGAACAGCTGCTGTTGTGGTGAGTGGTGCACAATTAAGGGGTGGACTCATTAGCTTATGGGGTAGGTGGTTAGTGCTCAGTGGAGCAGGATCAGTCAAGGGGTCTTGCACAACCTTGCTGTATCATGCTATACTGTTCATGAATCTGATAGGGCTTTGTATATCACTCTAATGTACACAAAGACCTGCATATTAGCATTAGGGTTTAAGACTAGGGCCCTGAGTTTGGAAGGTGCCTTGGTTTGGTGGAATGTGCATATTCACATATTCAGTGCACTCTATGAGGTAGGTGGATGTACTTCGGGGTGGGGGCTGCAATGCACTTCAGAACCTCATATTTGGGGTGGAAAGCATTGGCCAATGTCTGCGTATTTTAACAGTTTCTTGTGCCCTTTGTGATTTGATTTTGGTAAAACTGAGGCTAGAGTGGTGCATGAGGCAGTTTCAATGTATACTATTTATTTGACAGAGTTGTTGTCTTTGGGAATGGAAGAGGTTTAGCGAGTGTCCATGTATATTGACAGTTTCGGATCCACTATGTGGTCTTGTTCAAGTAAATAGGTTGCCTATAGCACCTGGACTTACAATATAAGGTTGAGAATGGAGCTGTGACCACGTACTTTGGTTACTGCACAGCTATATCGATATCATAAGTGCGTTTGCACTATATACCAGAATATTAGTGTGCATGGATACATCAGTCACTCTGGATGAAATTTTGCTCTGTTTTAGTATTTCTGGGCTGACAAGAGATTGTAAATGGTGTGACGCCCTCGCTCTGGCCAGTAATCAAGGACCCTGAATCTTCACCACTGGCACTGGAGAGAGATGTTCACTTGGAAAAAAATGGATATACCCAGTATTGCAGCTCTCTGCATCAAGCACAATTTCCCTTAAGAAAACACCGGAGCACCCACCCTGTGAAACCAGTGGTTCGTGTTCTTGTTCCAAACAGCTGACACACACACTCTTTTAATATTTGATTTTCACACACACACACACACACACACACACACACACACACACACACACACACACACACACACACACACACACACACAAACCTGGGAAAGGCTGGCATAGATTTAACTAGCTACTCCCCTTTCTGCCCAGACTATAAGGTAGTTATGCCACCACCAGACACTCCAAAGCCAGCTACTCAAAGACTCTTGTAAGGGTACCAGTTATGTTTGTGTCTTTCGGCTTTTCCCGGTTAGGGGTTGCCACAGCGGAACTCCAGTCCGCTAATGATTGGTAGTTGATTTTTACATGCCGAGTTATCAGCCCTGATGCACAACCTTCAACGAAGGTATGCCCATTATTATACTGAGTGAAATTAATATTAATGCAAATGGTAGTTTGGCCAACAGCAAGGCTTTCAGGAGTGACCAGAGCTGTCATCAAATATATATATAAGTACTCTCAGACATTAAAATATTCTCTAAAAGACCATCCACAATGAAAATTTTAAATATATTTAATAATAAATAAGAAAAAAACATGAAAATACTAAATATCTGTTTACAGTAAACACCAGAGCTTCAATCACAGGAAATATTAAAATAACACAGAATAATAGATTCATACAGATACAGAAAAACAGTACTTTAATCTCACTATATTTTCCTGACTAATGTAAAGAATTACTATTCCCTGGTTCACTTACTAGAGAAAGGCAAGATGAAGTAGGTGAGGGGGTCCTTCTTTGTCAGGTTCCAAAACAAAGTGTCATGAGACTTCAGTATCATCTAGTATTAAAATATAATTTTTAGTGATGGATTACAGAATGACATCACATACATCTGGTCATCTGACCTCTGGTTCCCATACTACCCCCCATGGCTAGAAGCTGTCAGGATTTAGCACATATGTGTCAATAATGCACATACACAGAGCATTGCTAATATCTGCTGCAGCTCGTGGAAGTCATAAAACAATTTCAAGCCTCCACCTTTGCAGAGTAGCCATTAGCTCACCCTAAAGACAATGCAGAAAGCTTCTAGTACATATCATTTGTCTCTGGCTGCATTGAGAACTGAAAGATACAATCCTTATGGCCTAAGCCAGATAATTAAATTTCAAACTATTTTCAAAGTTAGGTGGCTTGAGATTAACCTCTTCTCTTCCGGTATCCTCTGTTAAAATATATAATTAAACAGTTACAATAATGCATGTATATTTCTTTTTTGTCCAGAAGAGCACACTGTTGGTACATATTTAACACAAGCAGCTTTACAAATACATTTTTAACACAAGCATCTGTACAAATCAATTTGATGTACAAATGACATATAATTCTTTGCAAAATTCCAACTAGCTGTGCTGGCATATGTTACATATCCACTGCCCTACTTCTCCTGGCAATAGCTCACATTGTCGCAAATGGTTTCTGTTAGGTTATGAATATGTATTACTTTTGACAAGCACTGCATTGTTGCATGTTTATGATTTTCTAATGGCTGAGTTCTGTAGAGGTGTCACTGCCTCTGATGTAGGACAGAAATTCCTCTGTCTCCTTCTGAGGTAGCTCAACTGAAACCTCACCACCAATTTGTCCACCTTTCCATTGCAGTTGCACTCAGTAATTTTCAGCAGTATGAATACTGTCGGTGTCCCTTTGGTTTATGATTGCACATGTACCGTTCTTGCCACCAACAGCATTCATGTCCACCACAAGATCTTTCCAGGCATGGTCATGGTCAGCCCATTCAACAACATCCTGCCCAAAAAGCCAGTAACAGTGGATATGGAGGGCCTGGATTATCACTTCATTCTCTGCATCCAATTAACCTTGCCTTTCTGTTTTTCCCTGCAGTTTTATCAGTGTTTTTCTGATTCAACATCTTTTTTTTAATTGATCCGCAAGTATAGAAAACACTGGTATGAACCTTTGGGCCATGATTAGCTCAGAAATCCCCTTATAATACCTTTCTCTGGGTCTGTATTATGAACGAGAAAAAACGTATGAGTGAATATGAAGAAGTCGACACATATTGCGCGAAGTATGAAAATCCCGAAAGTACAAAACCCTGAATTCTGAAATGTCGATTTGTTTTGGTTGGCCCGTCTGCGGTATAGCTCAGTTAGGTAAGTGTGCGATAGACAGGACTTTAGTGTTAGGATTTGGGTTAAGGTAAGTATATAGATAGATAATGTATATAAGGTTTAGTGTAGTGTTAGAAGTAGGGTTATTTTAAGTGTATGTATGTGTATTGTTTATTTTGTTTGTGTGTATGTCTATAGAGGAAGTGTGCGGTAGTTACAGACCTTAGGGTTAGGGAGGGGTTAAGTATAGTGCATAGATAGTTGTGTGTGTGGGGTTTATTGTAGTGTTGGAGATAGGCTTTTGTTAAATATATGTATGTGGATTATTTATTTTGTTTGGGTGCATGCGTGTAGGGGATGTGTGCGGTAGTTACAGACCTTAGATTTAGGGAGAGGTTAAGGATAATGCATAGTTAGTTGTGTATGTAGGGTTTAGTGTAGGGTTAGAGGTAGGGTTTTGGTGCTTTACCTTAGGTTAGAAGTAGGGTTTGGTTAGTGTATCTGTGTGGTTTATTTATTTTCTTTGGGTAGGTAGTATGTAGCGGGTGGTGGGGTTGGCTGACTATGACAGTTCAATATTTTTTTTTCGCAGTTTAGTGCGTTCGGGATTTTCGCAGTTCGCCATATAGGTGTCGACATTTAGGTGTTCAGGAATAGGGTATTTGGCTTTGGTAATATAGACCCCCTTTCTCCCCCCTGTCCATCTATCATTCTGTATATGTATCTGGCAATCATACTTGCCTGTCCAGGCAGGTTACCGAACATCAAGTACATATCATTACTCCACAGATTTCCCCCACGGCTTTACCATTTCAGTTCCACAAGATGACACCAATGTTTCCTGCCATTGTTAAAAAGTTTGGCAAATTTGGTGTAAGTATAAGGTATAAAACAAGGAAGTGGTTTAACCCAAAAATATTACAAAGCCACGCTGAATGACTTCCACATCTACTTTGAGTAATTTCAGATGGGTGTGTTTCCCTTTAGGTTTAGCAATACTTGAGCACAATAATTACCTTGTACTAACATTGCTCTTCTCAGTACACTTGCATTCTATAACCCACACAAGTATTGTTACAGCTGTATATGTGGTTAATTACCACAGCAGCTGACAATATGCTTAGTTGAAGAAGTGCAGATATATTGTTAAAGTTAAAGAAGTTGTTGTAGTAGATGTAAATTTTGAAGGATACAGCTGTTGCTGATTTTGAAATTGCTGCTCCATGAGTTCTTATGTTGAGCAGCATGGCTCAGTGCCTTCCCTTATGCTTATATCATGCAAATTCAGATACCTGGATGCAGTGATTATGCAAATGAGACCTTATCATAATAATGTTTGTGAATCAGTTCTATCTCCTCTATCCAAGATACTCGAAAATGCATTCACCCACAGCTTCTAAACTATCTCCTACAACAAAACCTCCTTACTCCAACTCAACACAGTTTTCAGCCAAACCATAGTACAATTACTGCCGTGCTTTTTTCACTTATACTATTGCTGGGGCCCGTGCCAATAACCAACTCATATCCTGCCATTTCCTTGACCTCTCCAAAGCTTTTGACACAATCTCCCATCCTGTCCTTCTATCTAAACTATCCAAACTCAGTCTATCACCTGCCTCCCTATCCTGGTTCTCCAGCCACCTCTCTGGCAGGCTACAATCTGTCAGATGGCTCTCATCCTGCTCTCCCAGGTATTCCGCAGGGTTCTGTCCTGGCCCCCTTCTATTTAATATTTTTACAAATGAACTGTACATATCCTGCAAAAAATCAGCCCTAATCTGATATGCTGATGATTCAACCCTTATCTCCATTGCTAGCAATATCTCTGAACTCCATACTCAAACACAAGATGCCTTTCTATCCATTGAAAAATGGCTGTCTGATAATCTTCTCATTCTAAACCCAAAGAAAACCAAACTCCTGCTCTTTCTTCCACGTTCACTCTCCCATCATAAGTTCACATTTGTTATCACTTCCTCTAATAACACCATCATACAACCAGAACCTCACACCAAGCTTTTAGGTGCCATCATTGATGATGAACTCAAATTCAACCTACATATACCCCATTGCATAAAAAAACACACCAGAAACATGGCCTGCTTTATCGTAGCAGAAATTTCTAACTGCCACTGCTAGATTCTCTCTGGCACAAGCAATTCTCCTCCCCTCCCTTCTTCATGCTTCCCCTGTCCTAACTAACATTCACTCCACAACCCTGTCCAAACTACAACAAACATACCATAAAATAGCAAGGTTCATCACCAACTCCCCTTATAACACACCATTGCCTGGCACTCAACTCCCTCCAATGGTTTGAACTCTCCCAACTACTCCTATCACAATTTTAAATCATACACTCTGTTCTATACAAACCATCCTCCTGCCCAAGTCTCTCCTCCCTGGTATCCACCTACACCCCCTCTAGGACCCTCTGCACCTCAAACCAGCAGCTCCTGGACATCTATAAATCAAAGACAACTGTGGGCAAATTACTCTATAAATGTTCCGTAGCCCAACCTTGGAATAAATTTCCTTTAAGCATACCCTCCTATCACACTTTAAAAAAGAGCTCAAACTCTATCTGCTTAACAACAAAACTTGCCCCTGTCAGGACCCTACCTAACTCCTCCATTTTTCTTTATATGTCATTCCCATTACAAGTTCACTTGTATTAGTCCTGACCTTTATCTGTGTGACCTACCGGTATTTATCCATAAATTATAATCTCTTAAAAATGAATGATAACCCATTTATAGCTACTGAATTTGCTATTTTTGTGAATTGCTACTTGTCTATTTTTGTTTGTATTTTTTTCTGTCCATTTGTTATACTTTTTTTTTGTTTACCTGTTTTGAAATAGTACCATTCTTGTATTGTAAATCTCCATATACTATAAATTGTTTTTAAATGGAGCTTTTCTCCTTGGGTCTCCACTGAAAATGGGCTACTAGCCCAGCTGGACTAACCCAGTTAACAAATGTCAATAAATAAATAAAAATAAAAAAATAATAAAATCACTCAATTTACACATTCTGCTCACTGGTAAAACTTCACCAAAGATCTACACAGTGTCATGTTGATGCCTGGGCTTCTTTGGGCAGCACTGCACATGTGTGGTTTAACGTATGGGTTCTGTGGAGATATCTATAATGAAAATGTTGCATAATGGATTTGAAGTCACTGTAATGCATAGTTTATTACTAGCATGTACACTGATATTGGGCTGCCATGTTTCACACTTCAAACTGCAAGATTCAAACATTGTCATACAGTACATAAATTGGGCTTTCCAGCCACGGGCTGCACAAATGAGCTGCCCACCAGTGCACCACAGTTGGTACACCCAAAAAACAAGTGTGACCACAAACTGCCTGACATTTGTCTCTGTGAATTCTCACCTACAGAGATATGGCGAATGAGGAAGAAAACACTCTGGGCCATGAGATTGATATGCCACTGGGATTCCACATATAACATTATAGTGATTTAAAAAGGCATCATCCCAACCTCCTGGGCCAATGGAGTGGGGTGGCTAAGGTTAGAGCTCAGCCACCACTGATACACTGTAAGTAGCCCTTGTGTCACCTCCACATACAGTCTGTCAGTGTGTGCCAATCACATATCTAACGTATTCCTGTTTTTCTCTCCATAGCCCATGAAAATATTACAGAGGATGCTCAGCAGCACAGGAGGAAGAGGACAGAGTGCCTTAGTGAGTGCTAGGGAATAGTACACCTGTCATGTATGGTAGGGGTATCAGTGTTAACAATCTGTTCAGTTGGTATAGCTGTAGTCTGTCAAAGAATAGATATTCCACAGTAGTAATTTCTGTGCTGCTAAGTTCACTAGTTCAGAGAGAGCAGTATGACTCCCTGATGCTAGTAGTGTGTGTGTGTGTGTGTGTGTGTGTGTATGTATGTATGTGTGTGTGTGTGTGTGTGTGTGTGTATGTATGTGTGTGTGTGTGCATGTGTGTGTGTGTGTGTGTGTGTGTGTGTGTGTGTGTGTGTGTGTGTGTGTGTGTGTGTGTGTGTGTGTGTGTGTGTGTTTACATGCATGCTTTTGTACAGTTGCATAATTAGCTCAACAGGTTAAGGCATTGTTTTCAGAGTACATCTCATGGTGCATGTGGATTTAATTGTTCCATCAGTAGACTACTGTGACACAATTAGTAATTTCAGTTAGGGTCTTTTTGCTCTTTTGAGTACAGTGTCTACAACATTAGATGGGAAAAGTAAGTACTAGATGAAGTTTTCATTTCTCTCACAGTCCTTCTTTTTCAATATACCTTGTCTGCTGAGATTACTGTTTTTCATTCCGGTTGTACAACTGTCTCTGAAAGCTATGCCATTTGCCTTGGGATTGAGTGAGCTGATGGCTCTTAGTTTGACTTCCCCACCCTTAATTGTCTGTTGTGCCATCATAAGCAGTAGCATAGTAGGAGTGGGGCAAAAGGGACAACTGCCCCAGGTACAAAGTGTTAGGAGGCATGATCAAGAAGTTTACTTCACTTCTTTCATTCTTTTCTATTGCACTAGCATGTTTTTTTTTTTTTGCTCTTCTGTTGAAGTGGTTGTGCTGTAGAAAGCTGATTGGGACAATGTTCAAATCTGTTTGCTACAGTGCAAGCTGAAGTCTTTTTTTTTTTTTTTTTTTTTTTTGTACGTTTGCTTTTTGTTTTTCTCTTTGCTGAACAGCTGAGGGAGTGGGACATGGATTGACAGTGACAGAAGGAAACTGATTGGTAGAAATGTACCAATTGGCTGGCTACCTCTGAGTGAGCGCCAAAGTTTTCTCTTCTTCTCCTTTTTGCTGGAGAGCTGGGTAGGCATGAATTGGCTGTAGGAAGCCAAGGGAATAGGGCACTACATCGGGAATAGGCATCGGGCACTGAATATGCCGGCTATGGTGCTAATCATTAGTACTTTCATGTAGGTGTTTGGCGTCTTTTTGAGTTTTGTACCCACAACATTGTGATGTAAACAGTTGTGTGAGCTATGTGTGCACTTGTCTCATGTGGACACTATTACTGTTCATTTGTGTGAAGGCTTCACTTGCATTGCATAAGTAGCTCAAGACAATAATGCATTGTCTTCCAGTGTGTATGTAATAGTGGCTGTGGATTTCATTACCCCCTTGGTTGTTTATTAAGCCATCATTAGTACTTTGCAGTGAGTGTTTGCCACTTTTTTAAGTACAGTATATTGTAAGTCAAATGTGCATCTGAGCTGCATTTTTTTCTTCATGACTGTACACTTGTCTCACACACATCATTACTGTGTTTTTGATTGCAGCCATCAGTCTGTTTGCTCAAGTAGCTAAACACATAAAGTGTTTCTTTCTGTGTTGGATGTGTTGATGGCTTGTGGGTTCAATTCTCCCTTGAGCTGCACAATGTGACATCACTGCTACTTTGGATTGGCTGCTGCTTGTTCAGTGTAGTAAATGCAATATAATCATAGTCTCAACTGCATTTTTTTCATTATATCTGCACTCTTTCTTCCCACCATCTTTTTCACTATCTCTTCTACTATATATGTTTTTTTTTATTATTATTTTGTTTCTTTCCTTTTATTTTACATTTATATACAACACTTACCTATTCTGTTAGCAAGACCTATCAGTCCAGTGTTGATAGCAACACCACTACCAACTTAATTTGGGTTCCAGGGTGCCATAGTCTCCTCCACACCTCCATATCTGCAGTGAGCACTCCACCTAGTGCTGCACTGGATGGTGGTGTAGTTCAATCCACCTGTGGCAGTGTCGGTGAAGGTGTGACAGCTTTGTCACCCATTGGTAGATGATGGATATAATGGGTAAAATCATATCTCAAGCAAAAATCTTCTCCAACGAGTAAAACAGCGGTGTCAAAATATTGAATCCAAAACAAAGAAAAACACCACTGTACCACGGCAAGAAGGATTTAATAAAACAAAACAGAAACAGGTAAGTGCTTTCAGAGAACAAACACCTTCTTCAGACATCTTGCAAAAATATCCATGCCCTTATATAGTACAAACAATTAAGCAATTAAAACCAATTAACTTTTAAAATGCAACTTCATAAAACATCTAACCCATGCTAATCACATTGAAATATATAATGTTGTGTCATACTCTATATTTATATAAAACCAGTGCTATATATATGCATGCCTAAATATAAAGACTATATGCATATTTCCATTATTAGAATAAGTAAAGGTCAGAGAATTTAACATATGTATGTGAATCTAGACAATTAAATACATATCAAAAATTCTAACACTAATACTTATATATTAAAAAACCACATCACACTATTGGAACAAATATTGGTCAAAAACAGACATTGGTGGTTAGATACATTATGATCAATGTTTTAAGGGTCTAGCTCTCAAGAATGGTTTCAGTGAAACTATGTTGTTTAAACCTGTTTTTTTGTCTGCATTGTGAAACATGATCCATTCCTGTTTGGCTGCCTCAGTGTCATTGGCCAAATTGCCACCCCTTAATTTCTCAGACAAAATTTGTAGGACAAGGAACTTAAAATTATGGTTATATCCAGCGTTCCTGTTGTGTAAAGCAATAGCACTACTCTCCTTATAATTCCTGATATCCCTATAGTGTTCTAGAATTCTGTCTTTGAGATGTCTGTTTGTTTTACCAATATAATAACTAAAACAGATTATGCAATAAGCAAAATATATCACATTTGCTGTTTTACAATTAGCGTAATGATTGCTATGGAAGCTAAAACCTTTATCTGGATATGTAAAACTTCTACCAACATGAATGTACATACAGGCTGCACAGCCTCTGCATGGATAAGTACCAAGTCTATCAGATTTATTTGGGATACCAAAAGAATCAGATTTATAACATAAATGACTCTTCAAAGTCCTATTGTTTTTAAATGAAAAACTTGGTTTGGGTCCAATGATGCCATCAAGGCTATCACTGGTAGATCGAATACTCCAATTTCTACTAATAACTTCACACATAGAATTAATGTTGCTTGCAAACTTTAATGGCATTCTCAAAGTATTGTCTACTACACTGTGTCTCACTACTGTGCCATTACCCCCTATATTCAGATCTAGAGGTGTCTCTGTTAATTCACTAAAATATGGTTTACATTGTCAGTCTCTCTTCCCCCATCCTTCATTAATATATCTATCTGTCATCTGTGCATCATATCCTTTCTCAAGAAAAATCACACTTCAGTGTGTACAGTGCCTCATGTAAGTCTGCATCATTATTGTGTAACCTCATGACTCTGAACACTTGTCCCTTAACAATATTCCACTTAGTGTGATTGGGGTGCATGCTAGTGTTGTGAAGAAAATTATTTCTTCTCACAGGCTTTCAGTACAGGCTAGTCTTAATTTGATTAAGATGATCCTTGTTCACACGAACATTCAAAAAATCAATTTCAGTAGAAGAGTATTTACAAGTAAATCTCAAGAAGGTTGTGGTTGCATTTAAGTAAGATATAAAATTATTCAAACTGGCTTCAGTATCATGCCATAACAAAAAAAATGTCATCCACAAACTTCGTATACCAAACAATACATCTACTAAACACTTCATGGGATAATACATATGTCTGTTCCCATTGTACTAGTGGGAGGTTGGCGTAGCTATTGGCACAAGCTGCGCCCATAGTCATGCCAACCTTCTGTATGTAATAGTCACTGCCAAAAAGAAACAGATTATTAGTTAATATAATGTCTAGCAATCCACAAATCAAGTCACATTTAGCCCTGGTAGCATTCACACCCGCTAACAATTCTCTTACATTATCTATCCCCCATTCATTGGGGATGACAGTAAAAAGTGACTCAATGTCCATTGTTACAAAAATGCAGTCTAAACATTCATCGGTCCATTTCAATTTCAATATTTTCAGAAACGTCTTTGAATCCTTGTGCACACTATCACAACCCTCCAAAATTGGATGTAGGTTCTTCTCTACAAATATATTGAGAGGGGTTCAGTCACCCATCCCCTACTAGATACGATAGGGCACATGGGTGGGTTAAGTAAACTTTTATGGACTTTGGGTAGTCCATAAACTATGGGAATAGTGGGACAGTCCATAGTGAAATAGGCAAATAATTATTTGTTGATTATGCCAGTAATCAATAAGTCAAAAACTAAAATGGAAACCTTGTCTATGATACCTTTCACGACTGCCAAAGTAACATTTTGATAAGCGTCAGTGTCATTCAACAAAATATGCATCTGTTGTAAATATAAACCCTTATCCAAAATCACAATACCCCCACCTTTATCAGCGGGTCAAATCTCAATCGAATTTACTCTTTTTAACTCACCCAGTGCACTATATTCAGCATTAGTTAAATTATAGAACATCTTGCCACAGGTGTCAGATTCAAAAACCTCTCTGATTTGTTAACCACAAACTTTAATAAAAGTTTCAACTGTGGCATTGGTGGGAGGAACATACACACTGGGCTTTCTAAATATCTCGGCATTCTTATAAGTTTGTGAGCCAAACATAGAACGCAATGTTAAATTTCGGTCAAATAATTTCAGATCTTTCAACACATCAGTTAATACAGCCTTCCTGGCTGGTATAAAGATAAGACCATTACTGTGTTTTTGATTGCAGCCATCAGTCTGTTTGCTCAAGTAGCTAAACACATAAAGGGTTTCTTTCTGTATTGCATTTGTTGATGGCTTGTGGGTTCAATTCTCCCTTGAGCTGCACAATGTGACATCACTGCTACTTTGGATTGGCTGCTGCTTGTTCAGTGTAGTAACTGCAATATAATCATAGTCTCAACTGCATTTTTTTCATTATATCTGCACTCTTTCTTCCCACCATCTTTTTCACTATCTCTTCTACTACATATGTTTTTTATCATTTTGTTTTTTTCCTTTTATTTTACATTTATATGCAACACTTACCTATTCTGTTAGCAAGACCTATCAGCCCAGTGTTGATAGTAACACCACTACCAACTTAATTTGGGTCCCAGGGTGCCATAGTCACCTCCACACCTCAATATGTGCAATGAGCACTCCACCTAGTGCTATGCTGGATGGTGGTGTAGTTCAACCCACCTGTGGCAGTGTCGGTGAAGGTGTGACAGTTTTTTCACCCATTGGTAGATGATGGACGTAATGGGCGAAATCATTGACAGGAGGCTAGATGCCCACATTGGACAGCTGGAGAATATCCTGTGGTAATTTGTTAAGTCATGTCCCTGCCCTACACTGGCTCCACTATCTGTGACAAGACCCACTGCTGAGTGAACCCAGGGGGACAAGTAAGCTCCCACTGGGTTGCGGCTGGCAAGGTCTTCAGCTGTGCAGCACCATCCTATCCCCTGTCTTGATGTTTCTCCTTTTTGTGTCTAAGCCAGCCCCACTCCTCCCCATCATTATTGTCTTCCCTCTGTTTGTTTTCTGAATTCTTCTACATTGTACTCCCCCCTTTATCCTGGCATCAGCAGCTTATCTGTCAGTCTTGTCTGTCTTATGTTTGTTGTCTTATGTTTATCTGTGTCCCTCATTAACTACCCTAACCATCTTACCTTCCTCTTACTTCCCCTTACTGCCTTCCCCAACATAGCTTATCTTCATATATATACAATTTGCCCCGACCCACAAAAAAATTCCTCATCTTCCCCACTTCCAGCCTGCTCATTCCCTAGAGGTTAACCTTACGTTCTACCCTCTGCTTGCTTCCCCATTTTCATTATTTTCCAATATTCTCATTATTAATCTTTAATTCGGACAGAAAAATCAGCACACCAAAATCATGGCCCTTTAAGGATCATTTATTACTTCTTCTTGCCATTGCTTAACATGAGATCATTCAGAACATAATCAAGGAACAGACACCATGAATGAGCGCTGCTTATGGTCCTCTGTCACTGTGGTCTCAACTTAGTACTATACACGCTCCCCACAGATTTGCTGCAACTTCAAGTGGGATATTTAATGAGCTCATTTCCTCAAGCTGTTTACCACTTATGTTCATTCTTAAAGAGCAGTGGGCCTCATTGTTCAAGCATGGGAAAGAGCAGTGGGCTGCCTGCAGCCACACAGGACACCTTTCTGAATCACGGGGAATGTCAGGTCTACTTAACACTTCTGCATACTTGTAGAATACAATGATGCTAGTTTGATTCCACTA
This sequence comes from Protopterus annectens, assembly GCF_019279795.1. Lineage (NCBI taxonomy): Eukaryota > Metazoa > Chordata > Ceratodontiformes > Protopteridae > Protopterus > Protopterus annectens. The sequence goes on along the minus strand of NC_056728.1, from coordinate 461,815,842 downwards.
TATCTGCAACCTAAACTTATTGAAACAAAGATAATGTATGTATGTGTCTGCCGTGGTGGTCGCATTAAGTGGGTTGCATAGGAATTTGCGAATCTGAAAGTGCATGTATGTTAGAACGTGCATATGGATGAATGGGTGAGTGCCTCTGTGACTGTCATCAAATATGGGAGTGTAGTGTGTGTGTGTGTGTGTGTGTGTGTGTGTGTGTGTGTGTGTGTGTGTGTGTGTGTGTGAGTGAGTGCTGGGAGTACCTTTGCAATGCAATGCATGGGCTGCAAGAGAGAACATACCCTCATCAAGTCTAACAGCACTAGTGGTAGCTACACTGCAATTCAAAGACATGCTAATGGCACAATAATGACATGATAATGAGGTCTTTCACAGCTGTCTCTGTGTCCCATTTCCTCACAGTTGAATCCTACTATAATGGCTTCATTTGGGTACTTTGTATATCCATATTTTCATCTATTTTATTTCTCTTAGGAGTCAACAAAGCAAAAAACCTCTGTAGCATAAGTTTACCAGAGAAATTAAATAGTCTTCTAGTTTCATCCTGTAGAAAATAAACTAAAACAGGGTAGAAAATGAAAAAGAAGCCAACCTTTTCTCCACATACAGGATAAAAAAGCATTTTTCCCCAATGCAGTTTTCATGAAAATTACACCTGATTCAATGACTAATCATGAGGAAGCAACCTGAGATGCTCATACTTTTGCAACCATGTTGAAAGATAAATGTTATATCAAGCTAGTATAAAGATAACCAAATTAACAAAGTTTTTATAAAATGCAATGCTTCATCCTCCTACACCATCTTATTCATGTGTGCTGAACTTAACCCTAACTCTATACTTGTACCTAACTCAAACCCTGCAGATTACATTACTAAAAAAAACTTTCCCCTAACAGTACCACTATACAAGACAAAAGGATACAGAATACACACAACACCAAACATGCAAAACACAGTGACTCTCTCCCTTTACCTAGCCCTTACTCCAACCCTAACGCATGAACACTTGCACGTACACACTGTCTGCTATAACAAAGTTTTGCACATCTTCACAGCCATCATTTTTTATTCAAACAATTTTCCTGCACACACCTACTTATCTACACTATGTAAAACTAAATTCAACCATATGTGATTCAAACAAATAAGCATTCACTCATTTGTGCATTCTTTCTTTTAGTACACCCACAAAACGTTTCAGTCAAATGAGTAGTCAACCTTTTGAGTTATAACCATATATTATATATAGGGCTGCACCGATCTTATTGAGTCTGATTTCAGTGAAGGTATGTTCTGCAGCATTTTGTTGAACTGTGTCTGTCCAAATGCTGCTTTATTGGGAGCTGAACTGTGCATTTCACATGGTGCACTTTTTAGCAGTTGACACTGTAAGTGAATGGGTATGTATTATTCACTTACACTGCTAATTTGCTGACTGTGGGATTTAGAGCTTGAGTCAGGGCACAGGAGAAGAATGTAGCTCTAGGGAACTAGAGGTCTAGGGAGACTTGAGGGTTAGGGCAGGGTTTTGTGAGAGATATGTAGTTTAGTAGGATTAGGTTGTGGGTATGGGTGGGTTATGTAACTTGGGAGGATTGGAGTAGTAGAAGGTAGGCCACTTAGCATTTTAGATTGTTTGCTATGTTTATTTATTTTTATTTATTTTTTGATATATTGGGATTTAATTAAATATTCACAAATGGTCAATATGTTAAATGTTCAAAACACAAAATATATCAACCACTCAGTACTGACAACATAAAGGACCAAAACCCATTATTTTGAAAAAGGAAACAAATTTCTTTTGCTGATCCACTAACCATAACCCTACCATGGGTATGTATGATTACTGGTAGTGTTAGGCATTTTTTTTTAAGTAAAGTGGATAGTAAGGGTTAAGGGCAGCAGCAGGGGTAGAGTTAAGTTTAGGCTTAGCACTAAGATGGGCATGGACGCTTCTTCTAGGTAGACATATAGAGATATATATACAGATATATATGTGTCTACTTTGTTTTAGTGAAATTACCCGAAACTTTTAAAACATGAGATGACTTCACCGAAGACTGAGAATTCCAAAGCAACTAATTACTGATCATTTTTACAGGGAAACGAATCACTTGGTCACCAGAATACAACAAAAACAACCAATATAAATTAAACCCATGCAACAGGAAAGCTTCAACTCCCACACACCCCCCAACTAAATATACCAACTTCGAGATTACACTACACTGGGGAAAGAGGCAAAGTTCACCCTGGTGGCTAAGTGGTTTGTTTCCCTTTAAAAGTTATCAGTAATTAGTTGCTTTGGAGTTTTCAGTCTTTGGTGAAGTCATCTTGCATTTTTTAAAGTTTCGGGTAAGTGTAATTTAGCTAAAACAAGGTAGGCCCATATAAAGCTACAGAGACACACACACACACACACACACACACACACACACACACACACACACACACACACACACACACACACACACACACACGTTAAGGATACTGAGTATTCAATCTCCAGGCTTTCAAATACTCAGTTTCATAAAATCCAAAAAGAAACTTGTCTCAATGTCAAATACCAAAACTTTTTTTTCTTTTTTTTTTGTAGGGGAGAAGACCTCCTGCACCATGCCTTATAGAACATTTCCCATAAACATCCCAATGATATATACCTGCTACTTAAAGGACAGCTCCCTTTTTCAAAGATGTACAATCATGCATTAGAACACATTGTGAGGCTTCAATTTCTTACCTGGAGTACTTGAATGGTCACTGTTTCAATATTTGACTTTCTGTATGGAACCCACTGACTTCAAACACTTTCCACATCTGGAAATTTGCTCCATCATATAAAGCATATTGAAACACAATGGCTTGCCTCCTTCTAGGTCCTAGTACGTAATAGAATAAAGATAAGAAAATTAATTTATTTCATCAGAAAGTATAAGAAGACAGTGGGGTAAATCCTCAAAAGAGAAAAGTGCATAAAAGTTCCTGTATAATCCAAATGTTGAACAGGTAGTTTAACAATCAAATCTTCTTCACTTATTAGCCTAAAACAGTGGCTTGGCTCACTAATGAAACAAAATAAAAATTAATATTTTATAAATTCCTCTGGTTAGAAACAAGTGCAGACTGAAGGCAATGTACAAATGTGCATGATCAGTGTGCAAAAAATGGCACTTTGCCAAGCAGCAATCCTAGTAAGTGAGAATGAGCAGTACTGGTTTTCACATATGTGAAGCTAGCAACAGACAACCCACAAAACCTGCGCAAAAATGAAACTGTGTTAAGTGACCTAAGAAGTATGCAGCAATATGTAAATCTTTTTGACATCTGCAACTCTGATCTTTGTTCACAAATGCCTGAGTATCTTCTCAAGGTTTTGTAGTTTGACAGCAAATGCTGCACTACACAAATATTATGGCAAGAGCATGCGCACACCAGGCCTCAGTGGTCCTGCATAACAGCGTAAAGCAATTTTACCAGTATTCTTACTCTGTAAGTATCATTCTATGAGCACCAGTATATGGTTTTTATAAGTAAGGAAAGGGGGGATAGGAAAGTAGAGAAAAGAGTAGGCAAGGGAAACCCAACGGGATAACTTAACAGGGTGGAAGAGGATGGATTTTTTTTCTGAAACATATACAAGGGGAATATGCTAAAGGAGAAAGTGTAGTAAGGGAAGGAATGAGGGTTAGTGAAGAGATAAGAGTATTGACATAAAAGATATAACCACAAACAAGACAGACGGGTGGATGGTTACCTAGTAGGTTAGGTTTACAAATATAAAGGAAGATAGACAGAGGATGGCCAAATGGGGATTAGGAGATGTGGAAATGCAGATAGGATGAGTTTGATACAAAAGGGTGGGTGCATAGATGATTGGGGATAAAGGGACACACAGAACCACTGACACTGTCCCCTAGCCAAGAGATTATCAGACAGAACTCTGGCCTGAGGAGCCTGGATGGACATAGCCAGATGCTGAATGGGACAAGGCCTTTGGTGTCTTGGCAGTCAGAGTTAACTGGGTCAGTAAATCTTGCACTTACTGCAGCAGGCTTTGAAATGGGCTCCACTGCCTCTCGTAAAGCTGTCTCTACTGTACCCTGTACCAATTCCTGTAGCTCAAGCTGCCAGCTCTTGAGACTATTCTACCATGGGCAACCCATAGGACAGGTGCCACCACTCCTAACCAGCAAAGCAGGTCCTTAGCAAATTGGGTGGAGATCTGTCCCTCCCTGCAGATGACAGTCAAGGTGCCCCAAGCTGTGTTGGATCCGTTCAGTGAGACTAGAAAGGGAGAGAAAATAAATAGATACAAGTAGAAGAATGCAATAGCTGTTATGTCACAGTACTAGACAGCATCACTTCTTCTTCTCTTTTGGCTTTTCCCAGTTAGGGGTTGCCACAGTGGATCACCTGTCCGCTCATGATTGGCAGTGTAGTTTTACAGTGTTGAGTTGCCAGCCCAGTGCCCGACCTCCCACAGGAGGCACACTCATAAACACACTCATGCCTAGGGCCAATTTAGAGTGTCCAATCCACCTACAGCATGTATTTTGGATGTGGAAGGAAACCGGAGCACCAGGAGGAAACCCACACAACCACAGGGAGGACATGCAGACTCCACACAGAAGGCACCTCAGCTGAAGATCAAACTGGAGAACCTCTTGCTGTGAGGCGACAATGCTAATCACTGCATCACCGCAGCTGCCCACTAAACAACATCACTAGTGTTCTGAATAATGTGATAATATCAAATTATGGTCCATTATAGTAATCTAATATAGTACTATGATCATAGGTTCATCGGTTCATAGGTCTGTACTAGGCTAATGGCCCTGGAGCCTGTACAAGCCTAGCCCATAGGATTACCCTGGCATCGTGCCACCCAACCCTAGTTCTTAGTGCCTCTGTCGAGTAGAATCATTGGAGTGATTCTCGGCATGAATTTTCTATTTCCCATCCACCCATCAAGATTTCTGTTGAAGATGGCCAGTGAGGTGCTGTGCTTGACATGTATAGCAAGTCTATTCCATAGCATGGGCAGTCTCTGGGTTATGAACCTGTCCCTCCAGCACATTCTGTTGATTGTGGTAATGAGGTTGAGGTCTCTGAAGCGTGTGCTGTGGAGGGATTGGTATTTCTTTACATGTAGCATTTCTAACAGAGCTGGGTAAGACATGGCTTTGTAAATCAAGCAGAGATCGCCTCTAAGTAGGCGATATGAGACAGAGAATAGTTGGAGTTTTTTGAGTCTGTCCATATAGGACAAGTGTTTAAAGCCTAGGATCCTCTTTGTGAGGTACTTTTGCGGCCTCTCCAGTTGTTGCAGGTGTCCAGTGAGGTACATGCCAAATGGGACATTGTACTCAATGACTGGCCTAATGAGGGAAAGGTAGAGGGAGACAATGACCTCTTTCTTTCTGGATGCAAAACCCTTAGCAATGAAATGTGCCACATAGAAGGACTTTCTGACCACAGTGGCAATGTGGTGGCCAAAAGAGAGGTTGCTGTCAACCTGTGTTCCCAGATCTCTTATAACGCCTTCTGTGTTCAGTGGACTACCATCGATGTGGTAATTCATGGGAACTGGGTTTTTCCCAAAGGGGATGACAACACTTTTTTTTGGCATTGAGCTTAAGGCCATGGTTCTGACACCAGTCGATCTCAGTGAGGCCTTTCTGTAGGATGTCAACATCACTTGAGGAGTTAATAATGGTTCCCAACTTGCAATCTTCTGCAAACCTTGTTACTCAGAGTCCCTTCGTGTTGGCCTGGACTTCTGAGAAATAGATACCAAACATGAGAGGACCCAGAACCAATCCCTGTGGGACTCCACTCGTGACTGGTTGGCAGTCTGACTTAGAGTCAGCTACTTTCATACTGTGGGTTTTATCTGCGGGCCGGTTTGCAACCCACCTAGTGATATAGGGGATGATGCCTAGTTTAGTGAGTTTGTCTATGATTCCTGAGTTGGGAATGGTATCAAGGGCCTTGGCCAGATCAAGGTAGGCTGTATGAACCACCTTGCCTTCATCCACAGTTCTGGTGACTGACTCAAAGAAGTCGACCAAGTTGAGCAGGCAGACAGGATCTGGATCCCTTTGTTGGTGTAAATGACCTGAAATATACCTCACTAGCATATACGAAGAGAGACATGGTCGAGCTCTCTGAGTATGTGTCCCAGGCAGGTATGTCCCTAGCCTTGAGCAGTGTACTACCCTCACCTAGAATGATGCCACAGTATAAACAAGAAATGATTGATTTCAATAATTGGCTTAGTTTTTGGTGTCATTCCAAGGGGATCCAGTTCCTGTCTGCCTGGGAAGCTATTGTTGAAAAACCTCACTGCTTTGCCAGAGAGGGTTTGCACCTGGCACCCAAAGACTTTCAGCTGCTAGCAAAGGCTCTTGCCTCCCCCATAGTACCTTTTTTAGGCAAGGTCTCAAACAACATTATCACCATTAAATTAACCAATCAGAACAAAATAAGGGTCATGCTGCTGAATGCTATGAGCTTAAACCAAAAACTGCACTCCCTGGAAGCACTTTTATTACTAGAGGATGTAGATGTCTGTACAGTCACAGAAACCTGGTTTAAGGCTGCAGACAGTACCTCAGCCCTGTAAGGTAACAATGTCTCCCACACCTTTAGAATGCAAAATGAACATGTGAAGACCAAAGGAGGTGGTGTTTCACTCTGTATTAATGATAAATTCACCTCCCATCTTGTTAGACTGGACAACTCCATGGAGTTACTCCAGATCCAGGTTATGGTGGGTAAGACCCTCATTCAAGTCCTAGCCAGTTATAGTTCCCCTTCCATTGGTCATGACACCCATGAAGCCTACTTAACCAAACTGAAGACAATCCAAATTTTACCGAACACACTGGCTATGGGGGATTTCAATCATCCCACCATAAACTGGGAAACCTACTCTAGCCCAAATTCGCTATCACACCGGTTCCTTGACTTTGTGAATTCAAATGCCCTAGAGCAATTGTCCATGCCCTGACAAGAGGAGCAAACATTCTAGAACTGGTCCTAGCCAACATGTCAAACAGATGCACTGCTGCAATTGATGGACTCTCATTAGTTAAAACTGACCACAAATCAGTCACCTTTGAACTGACACTAACACCAAAACTCACAAAGGGTGAAATCTGACTAAGAAACTTCACCAAGGCATACTATATCCTCCTAGGTGAAGGTATAAATGCATTTCAAGCCCCACTCCAAGCTGAAAGGGGTAACTATGCCGAAGCTTACACTAATGCCCTGTACAATTACTTGCATAAGTGTATAAACTCTGCTGTAACAGATAGAATCAAAGCCAGAGCCCCAAGTAAAATCAAGCTGCCAAGTTGGACTTCCAGTATCAACAAACTACAATAAATGAAAAAAGTTGCTGTCCAAAAAAACAAAGACAAGGATCCAACCATGAAAAATCACCCTCCTCAGCCTTAACAGGTAAATAAGAGAACTTGTCCAATCCTCCAAGAGCTACTTTGACAGAAACCTAGCAAGTACTGCCAAGTATAACCATGGGGCCTTTTACAGCTATGTGCATAACCTAAAGGGTAGGACCCAAGCATGTGCAGGACGGGTGGTCAACAGTATCATACACACTGACCCCACAGAGATAGCAGACCTGCCAGTGGACAGGTTTGGTGAAAATTTCACTCCCTGATCCACTCCTAACTTACAGCAAACCTTCCCCCAAACTCTCCCCCCCACCTTACATATCTGAGAAACAGGTCCTCAAAGCCCTGTCCAAGGCAAAAAAACATGGCCTCTATGGGACCAGATGACATCCCAGGCTGTCTTCTAAACAGGCTAAAACATGAACTAGTATCACCACTAAGTACCCTTTTCAATCATAGCCTAACTGCAGCCTTTATTCCTGCAGAATAAAGAACAGCTACAGTTATTCTCCTCCACAAAGGTGTCCTGCAATTTAGCAAGCAGTTGCTACAGTTTAGACCACTCAGGTTTGACCACAAATGCAATACCAGCTTTTAAAAGCTGATGTAACATTAAAGAGAGATTGGTATCAGCTGATCGCACCCTCAACACTTTGCACTCAGGGCCGCTGACCCTCTTGCCCTGCCCTGGCTATGCTACTGCCAGAAAAGCTTCTAAACTAGTGGTAAGCCATCATTCTGTTAGTGAAACTGCCTAGCTATGAAGTTTTGTAGCATTACTTTTTAAATATTTCTGTTCCATATGTTGCAATTAAGAAATTATCTTACTTAATTCTCACTGATACTGGTGCCTGGCAAAGGCAATGCACAGGCCCAAGCTGAATTGACATTATTGCATTTCATGAAGTGAAACATCACTTATCAAGTAGATTTGAGACTCTCCACTACCCCCTACCCTCTCACACACCTTGGCAGGCCTGCACAGCAATTACACACATCATGCAGTCTTTTAAAAATGAAACTTCACATTTTAGTATTTCTTGCAACCGAAAAAAATGAAGGCAGGAAAACACACACACATGCACACACACGCACACACACACACACACACACACACACACACACACACACACACACACACACACACACACACACACACACACACACACACACACACAAAGGGGAAATTACGTGTTGAAAAAAAATTGCAAAAAAAATCATCAATATAGCTATTCTTACTGGATTGTGTGACGTGACTCCTTCATGGAAGTGTACCATTCAGCTTCAATTCACTCAGAGCAGGGGTAAAGTACTACTTACCAGTTTGTTATTTCTAGGGAAAACATACTACAGCATCAATGAGCAAGACATAGGAGACAGAACCACATCCTCATGGATGTACTTAAGATGCATGGAAAATGTATTTTTGGAAAAAGGGGCCTAAGACAGACACAACAAGCTAAGGTGTGGAATCAAGTTCTAGCTGACATAAATGCCATTAGGTTGGGGAGGTAGCTAATTATATGGTGTTACATATAAAGAGTAAGGTAAGGCAGAATGGAATTTCATGTCATGTAGTGGGCTACCCATTGTCCAAAGTTTAACACCAGATAAGGAGTACTTGCTGTCACTGTAAGGGGATGACTGTGATGCAGAGGATGATTACACTGGGTTCATACAAAGTGGCATGGGTGCCTGCAACTTTGCATACCTTCATTGTGTACATACACAGGTAATAAAGAAGGTCAGTGTAGCCATGCTGTATGTAACTTTATTAATTTTCTTGGGTGACAAAAGCCAGGGTACCATTTAGCTAGGCTTATATAGGCCCTAGGGCCAATAGCCTAGTACCTACCTATGAACCTATGTATTCCTTAATATGCTGAATAGCTGCATATAAATTTGAAATGTTTTTCCATCAGGCATTTTATCATTAACAGCAGTAGCACTATAGGAAAAACAGTGCATGGCATGTATGGGCATCATTAGCAACAACTTTTAAGACACGTTTGAGAGTTTGTAAACATACCTGGGCAAGACTAGTTACAGGAAAGGTGGGAAACAAGCACAAACGCAGTCTTTGGAACCAGTCAGTAAACTATCTTGTATCATACCAGTGCATAATATCCATATCTAAGTATTGCAATGCACAACTCACTGTAATAGCAATGTGTAACATAGTTAGCATAATAATCTATAATCCAATAAATTATTTTTTTATTGCTAACTGATATTTGTCTAGATATAAAGATTACTAACCTTGCCAGGGTCTTATGACTGAGACAGCAGTTGACAGAAACCTCGTCCATTACAACAAAGAAAACAAAAAGGAGAAAATGGAATTATTGAAAATACATGTATTGTTACAAAATATAGTTGCAACTGTATCTGCAGTTTGACATTGGAATTTATTTACTTATTTATTTCTTTATTTGTTTACAAGTGCAGCACCAGAACCAATGACATGATGTAGTGCACATGAGCAGACTGATCTATCTATGTTTGTTTGCTTATTTATTTATTTATCATTTGACTGCCTTAATTCCAGTAAGCTAGTAGTCTTTTTTCAGGGCATAGACCCTAGCATACATCTCAACATCTGTCTACTAAAAATCGTAGTTCTAGCCCTTAAAAATTATAACAAATGGTCTGAAAGAGGAGAACCTTCTTATTTTTCACAATTGGATACATATTATACCCTATACAGTTAGAGGTAGGGTATCTTTATATAGACTTTATTTTTCTATTTAATAAAGTCGGTACCCATAACCAGGTCTGACTTTATGTGGAACATCTTAATTCTATGAGGAGCAAAGCTAAATCTGAAGGCCAAGATCATGGTGCTATACTTGCATCATAGCAGATGACAGGAGTAGATCTGAAGTAGTATTTATACTACATGGGGAAATTTGGCCAGGACACTGTGAAACTCCCCCTACTCCTGGTAGTTGGGGAAGACTTTGTGTGTTACACATCCTGACTTCCTGTTTCCTGTTCAGGCACAGAGATAGCCAGGAGGAACAAGGAGAACACGTCTGATTCAGCTTTTGCTGAAACTGGAGTGAAAGTTGCTGAAAATGTAGTTGAAATGGTAGAATCATTACCAGTAGTTTTTTTTCTGATGATGTGGGTGCAGAAAAAACAGTGACATTGGAGGAAAAGAAGGTTGTAGCTGAAACAGAGGTGGATTTAGAGGAAAACTTTCAGAGGAAATTGTTTGAAAGAGAAACAGTTACCTCTGAAAAATACATAATTACAGCCCTCCAATCGGGGGGGGGGGTGATTATTTGGAAGAAATGGTAATCCAAAGTGAGCCAGAAAATGGAACTGCAATTTGATGGAGTGATATCATGGAAAAAAATAAAAGAAGAAAAAGAAGAAGAAGAGACTGTGTCAGGAAAAAGTTCCAGAGACAAAAACATATGCACAAACTGCTGGAGAAGGAACAAAGAAGAAAGAAGAAATAAAAGAAACAACTTGGGCGGCACAGTGGTGCAGCGGTTAACGTTGTCGCCTCACAGCAAGAGGTTCTCCGGTTCAATTCTCGGCTGGGGTGCCTTCTGTGTGGAGTTTGCATGTTCTCCCTGTGTTCGCGTGGGTTTTCTACGGGTACTCCGGTTTCCTCCCACATTCCAAAAACATGCATCTGGAGCATTTCTCCCCGGGCCTCCACTGAAAATAGGCTCTGTAGAACCTAGTCGGACTTTCCCGGTCAACAAATGATAAATAAAATAAAAAAAATAAATAAAAAAACAACAAGAACAACAAAACAGATGTATACAGGACATTTGAGCAGTAAAAAAAGAAGACAGTTTGGACAAGTATGAAGTTCGGAACTCTGTCATAGCACCTCTGGGTGTCAAAGCAATTTATTATTTTAATTAATAAAGAGACTTTTTATGACTTGATATTTGAGACTGGGAAGGCCATGGAAAATATTTTGGGTGCATATGAACAAAAGACACCTATTTATCCATGGTCAGAATATGTGGTGCAAGCTTTTTACAGACAAAAAAAAAGAATAATGATCCAGTTTAAAATTGAAGTTGAAGCAAAACAGCTGAAATAACATTTGTTAACTATATGTAAAGACGTAATGGACACTAGAAACTATATGATGAAAGAGGACTGTGGACTGGGGGATAGGAATATAGAGTAATACTGAAAATTGAAAATTATGTTATGCATGTACCTAGTATTATTAATGTTCATGGTAATGTGGGTTTTGAGAAATATAGGAGTCAACCAAAGACTTGTCATTTTTGTGGAAAGAATGATCATTTAATCACTGAATGTGATAAAAATATATTATTTATGTGGCAAAACAGGGCATAATGCAAAAATATGATTTCAAAGTGCAAAAAATGTGGCAATACTGGCCATTCCTGGCTAGAATGTAAAATTAATGTGTAAGATAATGAACATGAAAATGAAGTTATACAGGAGAAAGAGATAGAAGAATGCATTATACAAGAAAATGTAGAAAAAGATGTGACTAATAAAGAAGTTGTACATGAAGTTGAAGAAAGTAATAAGGAAAAGCAACAGAGGAGACAAGTGAGGAAGAAGCTGACTGGTGTACAGTTAGAAATAAAAATAATTTAATAGGAAAAAGAGTTAAAGAGAGGAAAATAAAATTTAAAAATATAATGTTTAGAGAAAATAAGAAGGGAAAGGGACAACAATTTTATTATACTAACTGTTTTTAAAAGCTGAAAATAATAGCTTTAAATGTGAACAGTATGAAACAATTTTAAGAGGAGAATAGGTATATTACAATGGTGTGCTGCAGTAGATATCTGATTATTAACAGAAGAAGAAAGAACACAAACTGAAAACATTTGGAATGGTGTGGTAGTTTGGAACATGGGGAAAAAACGTGCTCGGGCATATGTATATTATGTCTAGAAAGCATTCAAATATAAGATGTAATCATAGTGAAACTAGGACGAATTATGGTAATAGACATGAGATGGAAAAATGTGTATAGAATTATAGCTTTATGTGCATATGTAACAAAAGAGAGAGAGAAATGATGTTTAAAATATTCCTGAATATGTTTGTATAAATACAGACGTCATAGTGATGGGTGATTTTAATTGTAATTTAAGAAAAAATAAGAGCAACTGTAATGTTAAAATGGTTACGGAAATTAGTAGAAGTAGAAAGTTAAGTGTATAGGAGAATAACCACTGTGCCTACAAAATGAAATGCAGTTAAGACAGAAATTGTTTATTTTTTAATATCTGATAGTTTACTAGTTAAGGAAAAAGATTTAAGTATGCTGGATTTTCAGATCATGTGGCTATATGGGTTAAAGTACAGGAAAATTAATATATAAGAAAAGGAAAATGAATAAAGAGAATTAATGTAAAGGAATTAAATTTAGAAGAGAAAAAAGAACTTATGGAATATGCAAAATTATATGAATATTAGAGAGTTTTATGAGAATCGGACTGTTTGGTGCATAATTTTAAAGAGAAATATAAAAATGTGTTTTTAGAATGTATAAGGAAAAAATAAGAAAAAAACTGAGATATACAATATTAAGTCAAGAAACATTCAGGGGCTTATTAGAGAAGAAAAATTCCTTTCAAGAAAATGAAAGAGAAATATATACAATGAATCAAATTAAAATTAACAATATGTTATATAAACAAAAATATTGTTTACAAGAAAAAAAAGATATAGCACCATATTTGAGTAAAATAATAAAAGAAGCAAAAATAATAAGAGATTTAAAGAATAAGGAAGGTAAGCAAATAAGACCACAAGAAGGAATATATGAAATAATTAGTATATTTTGGAATTTTTGTTAGAAGAAAACAAAGAACAAATTTATAAAGATTAAAAATTAAATAATGAAGATAATGAGTATTTAGAACAAAAAAAAAAACTATGAAAGAATTGAATGAAATTCTGAAATATATTAAGATGAACTGTGCAACAGGACTGGAAGGAATTGAATATAACTGAAAATATAATTGAATATTGAATATATAAAGAAATGAAGGAGTGGCAAAAATTATTTTTCTAGAAGTTATGAATGCATGGTTAGAAACTGTAATTAAAGAGAGATATGTGCAGGAGTTATAAAATTTATATTTAAAAAGGAAATAAAGAGGAGATAAAAAAATTGGAGACCTATAACATTGAATAATATGAATTATAAAAGTTTCATGAGAATAATAATAAAAAGGTTACAAAAAATTGATAGAATATATGACCAAAATATATTTGGAAGAAAAGGAAAAGGAATTCAAGAGTTATTATGGATAATAAGAAAAATATTTGATGATGTCATAAATTAAAATGTAGAGGTGACAGTTATGATACAGGATATAAGTAAAGCCTATGATCATTTTCAATATAAATAATTTTGGGGAATTTTTCAGGCATATAAAGTAAGCAAAATTATCACAATATAACTATATGCATATTACAAGTACTAAAATCAGTTTATGAAAGGAACTATGTGAAACTAAATGTAAATGGCTGGATTTGAGAAGAATGTGGAACAAAGCAAGGATGCCCAGCTAGTAGTGTAATTTTCTCATTAGATATGAATGGAATACTGAAGGAAACTAATGAAATGTCAAGTAGCGGTGGATGTAAAATGATGAAGGAAGTACAATTGCCAATAATGTGTAATTACATGGATAATATTGTACTAATTGTTAATTGCCAATAATGTACAATTATGTGGATGATATTGTACTAATTGTTAAAAATAAAGTATGGATGGAAGAAGTAAATGAAAAATTAAGTATAAATTAAAAAAAATGGTTTAAGTATAAATAAAGAGAAAAGTAAAGGATTTGGTTTTGAAAGTATGATAGGAGGTATTGAGTTCAACAAAAAATATATAGATACTAGGAATATTTGGAAGTAACAAATACAGACAACAACAATGGGATAATGCACTCAAAAAAGTAAAGGATATGATTTTTTTGGAAATTATATAGATTTTCATATAAAAAAGCACACTTGTTGAACACCATGGTAATAAGAAAATTGCTTATGTTGCTAACAGCTATATGATTCCTATTAGGTATGAAAAGGAACTAATGATGATCATATTTTCTTGTAAATGGGGCTCTAGATTGAATCCAGTCAAGAGAGGGATTCTATAAATGAAAGAAGAGCAAAGAGACATGGGTTTAATAAACCCAATAGTACATGCAGAATTTTTAATTTTATATAAGATATTAAAAGGAATTATGAAGGAAAATATAAACTTGACAGAAATTATACTATATTATAAATACAAAGAATTGTAGGAAGGAATGGACATTAAAAAAGAACTAAAAGCATTGTGAATGAAGAAATGAATGAGTACCAAAACAACATTGTGTTATGGAAAATAAAAAAAGAATATATGTGAAAAAATAGAAATGGTACTTAAATATTATGAAAGCATTTTACTGCATTGATCCATGGAAATATTTAGAAATAGATTTTAAAAAGTAATAATGCGGAGTTATAATAACTGTAAAAAGATTAAAGAATGTTATGATTTTTTATGGAGATTGCCTATTAGAAAATCGCCAGTTAAGGTAAATATGCCATACAAAAAAAAGCAAGTTAGAATACGTAAATGTGGAAAGTTTGAGACTATTGAGCATTTGTTTTTGAAATGTGAAAGAGTTAATAATTTGTGGAAAGAAATATGTAAACATAATATGGTGAAAAGTTTGTTAACATCTGAACAAATAAATATGGACATAAGATTCTGGAGAAAATAATGCTTTGGTTGTGGATAAAAGAGTGGGTGATGCTTAAATTGAAGTTTATAATGTATGGAGTTTTGTAAATAGATTTAAATAATGCAAATATGTAAATAATATGTAATGTATATAGCAACAAAAATCCCTAATCCTAGTGTATGGGGACGCTATTGTTGATGGTGCATCCAACTTCCTGTTTCCAGTCCCTCGGAGAAACAGGAGGAAGTAGGGTGAGTGCATGCAAGGAGAATGCTGTATCAGAGAAGGAGAATGCCAATTTGGAAGTAGCAGAGCTTTTACAGGAAAGGCAGTTAAGTGGCTTGAGGTAATAAGGAAGTATATAGAGAATATCTTAAAAAAGAGATATAGAAAAAAAAATGGAAAGTTAAAAAGTTAAGTGAAGTGGACAATAAGAATATGGGAAGAATATAACTGTAGGAGAATTTAATATAATTTTAAGGAACTGGATATGGAAAAGTTATGAGAATAGATGGTATTGAGTATTATGTGTATTATAATATGAAAGAATGGCAAAAAGTGTGTTTTCTAGAGGTATTAATGAATAGATGGAAAACGAATAGTAGGTAAAGAAATATGTTATGAAATTTATATGGAAAAAAGGAGACAAAGAAGATATAAATCATGGGAGATCGATAGTGTTGAATAATACTGATAACATATTCATGAGGATAATAGGGAAAATTAAGAAATAGTGAGGATAAATCATTTGATATGATTTTTGGTAAAGAAGGTAAAGGAAGTCAAGATTTATTATGGATAGTGAGAGAGGTGATAGACGATATTATACATAAAGAGGTAGACACTAAAGTTATGGTAGGAGACATGAGCATTTGATAATATATACCACAAAACTTTATATTGTATTCTAAGAGATTATAATATAATTGATAAAATATTAAAAACTATTTGTGTCTGTGTATGATAATAATGTGAGAGTGATATTAAATGGGTGGTTAAGTGATGAAATGAAAATAGAATGTGGGATAAAGCAGGGATGTCCAGACAACTGTATTTTGTTTGCATTACTTATGAACATAGTTGTTAGTAAAATGAATAGAGGATTAAGAGTGGCAAGGCATAGTATAACCAAAGAAATTCAAATTCCTACATTTTTTACATATGCAGATAATATAGTTTTAGTTATGAAGAATAAAGAATGGATGGAAGAAGGGATAAGAAGGTTAAATGAGTACTTAAAAAATGCTTGGTGTATGTATAAACAAAGATAAAAGTAAAGGTATTGGGACAATAATATAGAAGAGATTCAGTTCAATAATGGGGTTATAAATATTTTACAAATACAATTTGGGATGAATAAGTATACAAACTATACAGAAATTAAAGGAAGTTTTTATGTTTGGAAGTCATATAAATTGTCCTACAAAAAGTGTATTTAATAAATTCTATTTTTATGTAAAATTGCTTATTTAGTGGGTGTTTATATGTTTCCATCCAAGTTTGAAAAATACTTGTCTATTGTATTTTCTTTTATAAGGGGATTGAGGTTGAATCCTGTGAGAAGAGGGATTCTGTTTGCTAAAGAGGAAGATGGAGTACTGGGATTAATCACTCAAATTGTGTATGTGGCTTCATTGAACCTTTACATCATTTTTGGTAGGATTAAAAGATAAATACAAGAATTTATTAAATCATATAATGAAAGATACATATAAAATATTTGTGGAGAAAATAAGTTTTGGAAAAAGATGGAAAGATTTAGTAAGTGAAGACATGAGAGAGTATCAGCATTTTTTTGGGGGGAATTCAATATAAAAATGTAGAAAAAAATAGAAAATAATGGTATGCTAATATAATGAATGTATATTATTATTATATATACCCATGGAACCATTAAGGAAATAAACAAAAAATGTGATTAAGACTTGCATGGAGTAGAAAAATATGAATGTAATGATTTTATGTGGAGATTAACAATAGGAAAATTGCCTGTCAAAGCTAATATGCCTTATAACAAATTCAAGAGAAAGTGTGTCATTATTGTGGGGATTCTGAGACAATGGAACATGTTTTTTTTTTAATTGTTCAAGAGTAAAAAAATCATGGAAAAGGTATGTGAAGATAAGATATTGAAAGATTTTCAAAGTGTTGCAGATATAAATATGGGCATGTTGCAATATGGGTACTATGGTAACAAAAAAAAACAAAGAGACAAAAGAGGTTGATAAAAGATTGTTTTATGTTTTATGGACAATATAGAATGAGAGACTGAATGAAATCAAGTTAAGGGGTATTGTCTGAAATTTTGAAAAAGATACATTTTTGGTTGTGGGAAAATAGTGGAGAAGCAATTAAAATATATGGACTTGTGTTATACGTTCAATAAAAATGTAATATAATACAACTTATACACATTATTTGCATTAACAATAAAGAACTCCTACTCTTTGGAGAAGAATAAGGGAATCACTCTCTGGAGCTGCTAGTTGGCACCAGAGGGATGCTACTGCAGTTCTGAAAATTCCAAGAAGGTGGCAAATACAAGAGAGCTGGAAAGAGAAGCATCAGAAAACTTACTGAAGGGAGGAAAAGGACATGAAATAACTGTTATATATTTGGAAAATGAAGGACTGGAGACACAGATGCTGGTAGATTTCATAAACCAGCAAAACCAAAGGAAGGAGAGGAAACTTGATGGAGTGACATGGTGGAGAAAGTATTACAAAAGGAAGAAACTGAGAGATTAGTGAAGGGAAAGCAATGGCTGTATTATTGGCTGGTGGGGTAACCGGTTTTCATGGCTGACCTCTGCAATGGGGTTTTTGTTATAAGAAAGAACAAGTTTTACAGCTGCAGCAAACAAGGAAGAATAGAAGAAGAAACTGAGACTTGGCAAACATTTGCAATGTCTCAATAGCTACAGAGAAGATGACCAGTGGTAAGACTAAAAAAGTAAAATTGATGGCAGTGTGAAGAGGTATGATATTATGGACAGTATCATTATGGATAGTATTGTTTTGCCACTAGGATTTAACAGTAAAAACATAAGAGCATTACTTAATTTGGGGAGCTGAATGTGTTTGTGAAGTGGCATTTGAAAGCTTTAACTTGCTCGGAAAAAATATGACTGAGACTGAAAGAAAATACAGTAGCACCATGAAAAGACCACTTATTTCAGAACTTGGGAATATGACTAAAATAAAATAAATGTGCACTTTAGGACTTAAATATGGATGAGCATGAATTTAAACTGTTTTCTTTCGCTATATAGTAATGTACATGAAGTTAAAATATGTGATGAAGGAAATGTATGGAATGGAGGCTGGAAGGTGTGGGTACCAATGAATGTTAAGGATGGGAGAAATGAACATATAATTGTGACAGGAAGAGGAGAACAGCAAGATAGGGAAAAAAATCAGTTAGAGAGAGAGACTTAGAAGAAGGAAAAGAAAAATAAGATCATGAAGTAAAACACTTAAAAAATGGAAAGGATTGTATAGGAATTTTAGTATTAATGAGAATAGCATTAGAAATGATATAAGAGGTTTGGTAGTGGTGGAACGGTGTAAAATAATGAAAATGGATGCCTTTGTTGCCAGACACTATATGTAACAATGAAGAAAAAAGGAAAAGAATCTGGGCAGTATGGGGGCTGAATTATTTGGTTAATAGTAAATGAGCCATTCTGGAATAGGATTTTTTATAAAGAAAAATGAAGAAAGAATAATTTTAGATGTAACATTTGTAGTACTAGGAAGGGCAGTGATAACAGATATGAGAATTACACAAAATATATAAGATTAAAAGTGATTTATGCATGTACTAATATGATGGAGAGAAAAAAAATTCTTTGAAGAAATAAAAAAATAGTGTGAATAAATATGTAAATAGTGATAATAAAAGATTTTAACTGTAACCCAAGGAAAGACAAGGGAAAATAACGCAAGGTATTAAGATAATAGAATTAATAAAAAGTGGAGATTTCAAAGTAGGAAAAGAGAATGGACATATGACAGAGGAATTTTAAAACTAAAACTGATTATTTAGTTTTTGCTAAAGACAAAAAAGAAATAACAAGAGTAGTACAGATGGTAGAGTTTTTAGATCATAGAGTAGTATGGGCTAGAATAGCAGAAGAGTGAAATAATAAATGAGGAAATGGTGTAGACAGATGAACTGCATAATTTAAAAATGATAAAGGAATAATCAGAGGAAAAGAAATATTATGGAAAGATCATATTACAATGAAACCATTTTATAAAAATTAGACTAGGTGGGTGGTGTGTCAGCTGAATTATAAAAATATATTTAGAAGTGAAAAGAAAAATAAGAAAAAAAAATAAGTAGAAATGAATAGAACGTTCATGGAATTGTGAGAAAGAATTAGAAAAAGAATGTGGCAAAATAAAGGAAATAGCAAAACCGTTGTATGCAAAGAATAGAGAAAAAAGTAAAAATGATGTTACATAGGCAAAGTTTTTTTTTTTATTTTTTTTTGTAATAGTGAATGAATGGATGAAGGAAGGCATAATGAAAGAAGACATATGTGGTGGAGTGATACAATTTATAAGAAAAAAGACAAAATAAAATATATAAAAATGGAGGCCTACACCACTAGGGAATATTGACTATAAAATATTTAGGAAATTTCTACAAAATGATGGAGAAAGTATTGGTTGAGGTAGTAGGAGAAGGGATGATTTGTACAAAATGAAGAGAGGTGATAGTAATGTCAATTATAATAAAAGAAGTAATAGAGATGATAATGAAAAAATATAGAAGTAAGATTGATAGCATGTGATATAAGTAAAGCCTTTTATAAAATGAGACATGAAACAATGTGGAATATTTTAAAGGCATATGGCACAGAAGAAAAATATTAATGTAATATGGAAATGTTATGAACATACATAGGTGCAAGTTATGATAAATGGTTGGATGGGAAAGCTTAAGAGAGAAATAAAACAGGGATGCTCAATGAGTATGTGCCTGTTTGTATTCATAATGAATGCAGTAGTACAGACATGCATGTATGAAAAGAAGGAGGCAAGATGTGAAATGGAAGGAAGTCTTATATTACCAATATATATGACTTATGCTAGTTATGTAGTGTGGATAACAAAAAAAAATGGAATATATTTCACAAGAAAGGACATAAAGATTTTGGGAGTAACATATGGTGAGGATGAGTGTGTAATAAGTCAATTTGGAGGGACACTGGAACAGGTGAAAAAATGTTAGCTTTGTGGAAGGGTTTTTATTAATCATTTCAGAAAAACATATGCTAAACAATTATGCATTAGGAAAAAAGCATATTTAGGGTGTGTGTGTGTGTGTGTGTGTGTGTGTGTGTGTGTGTGTGTGTGTGTGTGTGTGTGTGTGTGTGTTAGTGTTTCCCACTAAAATGGAAAAAGAGTTTTTAGAGATTTTTTTTTTTTTTACTTAATTTGGGGTTCAAAATTGAACCTGCTGAGAAGAGGGATAATTTATTATAAAAAAGAAGAAGGTAGTTTGAATTAAAAGAAATCCAGTGGTGCATTTAGCATCTCTGCATTTAGTTTGGGTAATGAGACAGGTAAAAGAAAGACAAAAGGAAATGTTAGATAAGATGCTATATGAAAAATATAAAAATGTCTTCTTCTTCTTCTTTTGGCTGCTCCCGTTAGGGGTCGCCACAGCGGATCATCTGTTTTCATTTCTTCCTGTCCTCTGCATCTTGGTCTGTCACACCAACCACCTGCATGTCCTCTCTTACCACATCCATGAACCTTATCTTAGGCCTTCCTCTTTTGCTGTTACCTGGCAACTTCATCCTTAGCATCTTTTTCCCAATATACTCTGCATTCCTCCTCAGTAAAAGAACAAGGGACAGAATGGTAGAAAAATGATATGACAACAATATGAAATTATGAAAGTTAAAAGTAAGTGAGGTTGATGGGAAAATAAAAGAGTGGTACAATATGATTTTAGAAAAAAATGATGTACTCATGGAATGAATTAAAAGAAGATGAAAAATGAGATAAATTATGATGAAAAGGGTTTTAAATTTTTCATGAAGCAGAGGATTTTTTGTTGAGAATTGTATTATACAAGTTACATGTGAAAGGGAATTTGAAATACAAGGTGATGGAGGAAATGTGTGGAATGTAGTGAAAAAAATAAGAAAACATTGTTTCTTAGAGTGCAAAAGCAATAAGTCATTTTGCAAAAGTTTTATAATTAATATAGATGGGAATGGTTTAAATGTATGACTATTATATGGAATGTATGATAAAGTAAAGAAATGTGACATTTATAAATGGGATAAAGTACTGTTTGTGACAATATGACTGCTGTGGAAAAAAGATGTGAGAGTTTGTTATATAACAAGAACATGGAAGAGGATGATGTATTCACTGAAATAAGAAGATAGTTGTAAAAGAAAGGGTGGGGTAGAGGGTAAATTTAAAAGAAAAAAATGAAAGAAAGAGAGCTGTTTAGTTGAATGTAAAAATTGAATGTATAAATAATTGATTTAAAGTATATATATATATATATATATATATATATATATATATATATACAGTATGAAATGAATGTAAATATTAATAAAGCACCCCTACTCTTTCTAGGCAGCATCAGAGGGCTGTCAGTAGTGCTTGGAGAATTCCGAGATGGAGGAGAAAATGGTATGTCTTAATACTAAAATATCACAAACTGTGTTTATAGAAATGATGGATCAAGATGAGCCGAATGCTGATGAAGAAGTAAGCTAGAATACTATAGTGGATTCTGTGCTGGGAGAGGTAATAAAGGAGGTGTTGTGAGAAGATTCAAGAAAAAGAGCTGGATTACCAGAAGGTGCAGATGTCAGTTTGGGGGTTTGCTTGGCCAGTGAATTACCTGTTTTTAATGGCATGCCTCTGCATTAGGTTATTGTTGTAAGCAGTAAAAAAAATGTATGTATGCAGAAATCAAATGGATATGGACCCAAAGACACCAGAATGAGGAAATAAATCAAACCAGGTGACAACATCTTTATTTGTAGCAATTAGTCATGGTTTACTGTTCCCTGATTATCATGTTTTCACTTGGTTTGGTTTATTTACATATGCAGAAATCATAAACAATGGAGACAAAGATACTGTGAGTGAAATGAAAGAAGACAAAGACTGATAAAAGAACAACAAAACCAGAAGAGAAGACCAGTGCTAAGAATCAAAACAAAGAGCAGTAAATTTATTAACTGTTACCTTTGGTTTTCAACGTACAGGACATAAGAACATTAATACTCATAGTAAGAGAAGATTTTTGCAAATTTACTTTTGAAACTCTTACTTTTCTTGAAACTTTATAAACAAAGTTGGGAAAAAGAGCTCATTTGCCCAATGAAATGAGTATATTTTTCAGAACTTGGAACTACAGTTAAGGAAGGAAATAATTGTGCAATTCAGAACATTTGACATAGAGGAACTTGAGTTATTGACTTTTTGATATTTGCAATAAGGTGCATGAGATTAAAAATGTATGATGAATGAAATGTTTAGACAGGGTTGTAGGAGATATGAGAGATGCTAAATGTGCTTAATGAAGATATTGGAGATGCTAAATGTGCTTAATGCAAAAATGTAGCATTTTTCCAATGTTATAACTGTGAATTGGAAACTTGGAAAAGTATGGTATTGGTGTCAACCTAAAGCATGCTTGGTGTGTATTTTTTTCTGAGAGAGAAATGAAAAGCACTCAGTGCAAAAATATAATAAAAGAAGATGTGATAAATGTGAGGAAAGGGGACATACTACAGAAAATATAAGCCTAAGTGTAGAAAATGTAATGAATTTGGATATTTTTGATTTGACTGTCCTTAACTAGAAAAGGAAAGGTTAGAAGAAGAGAATATCTCAGAAGAAAGACAATCTGAGTTTAAAAAAATATTGGTAGCAAAAGTATTATGGGAGCGACAACTGAAGAAGAAAATGTATCTAGTATGGAGAAGGATGACGGAAATGAGATACTATGTTGCACAGAGATAATGTATTACAGTGCAAGATATAAACAAATACACAGCAGTGGGAAATGAAGAAGGGGAAGAATTTGAGGCAGGAAAAGTGCAAGAAGAAATTGATGACAAATCATTTGGAGAAGAGTGCAGAGAAGTAAAAAATCTGGAAATAAGAAAATCACAAAAAGGAAGGAGCTAAATTAGGATTATTAGCACTAAATGTAAACAACATTCAAAATGATATTATAGGTGTGGTAGTGAATGAGTGGTAGAAATAAATAAGTATGTAGGTTATATATTTATTATATATGAGCTGTAGTATGGAAGAAAAAAAGAAAATATTTTAAGCAATATGGGAGCAAAGATTATATGGTGAGTAGGGAGTGATATGTGTCCAGAAATGTTCAAAAATATGATTTTTAGAGAGAACAGATAAAGATAATGGTTGTGATGGCAATAGTGCCATGAAGACTAGTATAATGTGATATAAGGAAAAAGAAAAACATGCATAAGGATATTTGCAGTTTGTGCATACACCAATTTGACAGAGCGAGAAAAAGCTTGGTGAGCATAAACTTTGTCCTATTCAATATGTCTTTATTATGGCAAGAGATTTTAACTGCAATGTGAGAAATGAGATGAAAGGAGAAAATTACATAATATTTTTTATTTAATTTTATTTTACATTTGTTGACCGGGAAATTCTGACTGGATATATGTCCATTTTCAGCAGAGGCCCTAGGAGAAAAGCTCCACATAAAATAAAGACATTTTATAAAAAGCTCCAATTACAATAAAAACTTTTGTAAGCAAAATCGAACAAAAGATTAAAAAGAAGATTACAGTAATAATGCTCAGCTACACTCTAAACATACTTAAAATACAAATTAATTGGCAGTACAGTCCTACTGCCAAATATAAGCATATTTAATAAACATATTATTTGCCAGAACAGCGACGATGCAGAATATAAACACAGGTAGGAAGTTGTTTCCTGGGTTAACAAAAATTGTTAAGAAAATAGTTTAAGAGAGAAAAAAGAACCACGCAAGAAGAATTCAGTAAAACAGGCTAAAAAGTGGTAAGCCGAAGGAGAATGTTGTCAGTCAGGATTAGAGCATGGACAAAGCCATTGTAATTTTAGGAAGATTCTCAGTTGTTTTTTGAAAAGTGGAGTGGATGATAGGGATGTTAGTTCTCTAGGAAGCTTGTTCCAAGTGTTTCCAATTGAGTTAGTAAACAGGCTGTCCCCAGATTTGTTGTCAGATTTAATGGAAGAGACAAGTAGTCTGTTGGCAAGATCATAAGGTTGAAAGATTTTGATGGGGCTAATGAGGTTTCTGAGTATAGGAGTATTTGAGGGATGATGCAGTATCTTGTGAATGAGTAGGAGTTGCTGGAAAAGAAACTGGTGTTGCTGTTCAAACCATCCCAGAAATTTGAGATTTTTGCAATGGTGGGTACGAAATGGGGCATCAGTGGCAAATCTGGCAATGTTATTGTAAGAAGTTGCCATCTTATTTATATTGCTTTTGGAGAGGTTTGTATAAATTGGGGAGGCATACAGGAGGGTAGAGGTTAGGTGAGTTTGGGCAATAGTAGCCCTGTCTGAAGGAGTAAGAAAGGATTTAATTCTGTACAGGGAACCAAGTTTTTTATTAACTGATTTGATTGTTAGGTTGATATGAGTGTCAAAATTTAGATTATGATCAATTGTTACCCCTAGGGGTTTGGTGGTAGTATCAGGAGCTATTTTGGTACCTTTTCTAGAGATGATTGAGAAGTTTATGGTGGGGGATTTTTGTGTGGGGGTGAACAACAGTAGTTTTGATTTTTTAGGGTTGAGGAGGAGACAGCGTTGGAGGAACCAGTTTTCTACTGAAGTAAATATTGTTTGGGCCCTGGATTGAAGTTGGGAAGATTAAAGTTGAGTCATCAGCATATTATACATAGGAGGTTTGAGGAAGTGAGGTTGGCAGACCATTAATGAAAATTGTAAAGAGGAGTGGTCCTAAGCTTGATCCTTGTGGGACTCTGAGAGTAATAGGGAGCAATGAGGACAGTTCCTTGTCCCAGAGGACTGCTTGCTGTCTGTTTTCTAGATAAGATTCAAACCATTTGACTGTTTGCTTATGTAATGGGAGAGATTTGAGTATATTTATTAGTAGTTTATGATTCACCATATCAAATGCTTTGGAGAGGTCAATAAAGATGGCAGAGGAAAGTAGACTGTTATTTCAATTTTTGTTTATACAGTCTGTGAAGGATAAGAGAGCTGTGGTGGTGATATGATATGGTCTAAAACCGTGTTGACAGTCAACTAGAAGGTGATTCTGGAGGAGATGTTCCAGAAGTTGGTGATGAATACATCTCTCCATGATTTTTGCTATAGAGGAGAGTAGGGCTATTGGGCAGAAGTTTGCAAGTTCACTTGCATTCCCGCCCTTGTGGAGGGGTATAATATGTGACACTTTCCAAATGCTAGGGATGGAACATTCAGTAATGGATCTGTTAATTAAGATGGAGATGGGGAAGGCAAGTACTTCAGCTGCTAGTTTCAGATATTTGGCTGGAATAAGATCAGCTGATGGGGTGCAAGGTTTAAGTTTTAGAAGTAGTTTATGTATGAGAGATGTGGGAATGGGTTGTATTTCTAATAGGGTTAGTGAACCTTTGTAACCAGGTGGGATGGAGGTGGACACATCTTGTAAAGACTTAGCTAGAGATTGAGCAGTTTCAGAGAACAATTTTTGAAAGTGTGCACAATTTGGGAGGAAAAAAGATGAGTCAAGTTTGAGGGGGTAGGTGTTTTAGTGTGGCCAGGATGAAGTAGTTTATTTATTCTTGACCAGAATGTTTGAGGGTTTTGATATTGGTTTTGTTGGAATTATAGGTAATATTTTTTTGTCAAGGAGTATGGCTTTCTTAGTGGCATTTCTCAGTTGTCTAAAGTTTAGGTGATCAGTTGGATTTTTTTGTATGTCTCCATTTGGTCCATAGATTATTTCTAAGTCACATTTTTAGCCTAGTCTCTTTTGTGAGCCAGGGAGCTGGTTTGTTTCTAATTCTGATTGTACGGGAAGGGGCATGGTGCTCTAGAATTTGTAAAAATGTATTGTTAAAATATGAGACAGCTTCCTCTAGAGGTAGGTGTTTTACAGGGGTCCAGTTGCAGGCTCTGAGCTCAGCTTGAAAGTTAACAGGGTTTAATTTTTTTATTTCGGGTGGTTTTGAAGTTTACTTGGTTGGGTATAGAGGTTTTTAGTTTAGTTATGAAGGTAGGAGAGTGGTCACTGATATTGTCTGGAAGTATCCCTGTTTTATAAAAATGGGGGTTTCTGTTGACTAGTATCCAGTCTAAAGTGGTTTGTTTATTACTAGGTTTGTGAGTTCTTGTTGGGTAGGTAATGGTTTGATGAAAGCCGTGAAGGTTTATATGGCTAGAAGGATTTTCAGCAGAGCAACTTTTCCAATGTTGAGATTACCAAGAGTATGTTTTTTTGGGGGAAATTTGAGGAGAGCCAACAGAGGATGTTTTCAGTTGTAGTAATATTATTCCCTGGGGGTATGTAGGAGCAGATAATATAAGTGGCTTTATTATCATTAATCACAAGTTTGAATATTAAGATCTCAGCATTGCAAGGTGAAGGAGGAGTAATATTTAGAGTGGAGAGTTGCAGCTCAGATTTATATAATATAGCAACCCCGCCTCCTTTTTTTGGGGCGGTCTGATCTAATATGTTATAGCCTGGGGGGATAATATCATTGTCCTTAGTGATTGGTTTTAGCCAGGTTTCTGTTAGGCAGAGGATATCAAAGGAGTGTAAGTCTAACAGGGCATGTAAGTGAGTAATTTTATTATTTACACTACAAATGTTTAGGTGGGCTATGAATAGAGAGCTGTTGCTATGAGTGGGACTGTAGGAGGAATCTGGCTGGGTGATTGGGAATAAGCAATGTTAGTATTAGGGCCAGGGTTAGGATGAATGTCACCGAGTAGTAGTAGGTACTGTTGTGGGATAGGGGATAGTTTCAGTAGTTTAACTAGCATAGGGCTATTTTTTGTTTTGGACATATTTGAAATGGATTATTCTATGAAATTGAGGTAGAAGGTAGGCTAATGATGATGTCATGTTACAATGGGACTTTGGGGTAGAAAGGAAGTGAGGGGTAGTATGTTTTAAGGGGTTGCACCATTTAGTTAAATGTAGGGTTTCATAACAAGTGAGGTTATAGGCTAGTAGCAAGGTGCCAAGTGTTATTGTAAGGAGGAGTAGGTTAGTGTGTGTTTTAAAGTTAGTGTTGGACAACATGAAATTGGGTTTAGAAGGAGATACATGGAGAAGTTGGTGTGTACTAAGTATAAATACAGGGAGACTGAAATGAGAGCAGAGGGGCAGAAAGGGGATGGGTTGTTTAATAAGAAGTATGTAAAGGTGAAGAGGTGGGACCATAAAGAATTGGAAAGAAGAAGGTAAGTTGGAAAGATGGAGTGGGTTGCTAAGTGTATAATGAGGTTGATTAGGCTATATGATAGAGCTGGTAGGGGGTGTGGTTTGATATAGTATAAGTTTAGATGTAGTGGGGGGTGAGTGAGATTTGGGGGTAGGGTAGGGGAATGGAGTGAGCCTGCAGAACAAACTGAGTGGGTAGAACTGGAAGGTAAGTACAACAGAAAAAAAGTATCAGCTAACTGTAGTGATTTGGCTTTAATTGTTAAAAAGTATAGAGAGAATACGGTGAAACAAAGTATTATCAGGACAAGAGCTAGCAAGAGGAGTATGAAGGAGATAGTCTCTGTTAAAATACTTTGGCAAGGGATGTGGACAGTAGAAGCCACTAAAAAGGATTTAGACATATAGTCAAGTGATTTGCAAACTAAAAAATATGTTGGAGGTATGCTGCCATCTAGTGGTCATCAGGAAGAAGGCAAATGGTTGAGAGTGGAGAAAAAGGACAGTAAAGAATGAGGAGAAGGGATAGATAAGAAGGTTAGGGCTGGTGGCATCCTGTCTGTTTGCTTAGTTTCCACATAGCAACTAGTGCATTCAAACTGTATTTAACTGTTACTCTATGAACGCTACTACAACTCTCAGTAGAAATGGAGCATTAATAAAAGGTTAGCTCTCAATCTTTATTTGTCACTGAGGACACATACTTAGGAAGTCTTTGTGCATATTAATATGTTGCAGAAAGTGGAGGTCAGAAAATAGGGGTATCAGATTGCGGTCCACACACATTGTTGATTAACAATGGTGAACCTAGAGGGGAGGTCTGCTTATGGGCTATAAGGCAAGAGGAAGGGAGGTTAGATCAGAGGCAGTTACCAAAAAAGAGAGACATTTAACCAGCAAAGGCAGATTAATACAGTGGTTATACAAAACCCACTAAGTTTGAAAAAACACACCACAGTATTATAAATCAACTACACACTAAAATTACATTGAAAAAACATTACATAAGCTAAGATACTAACAGGACTGTAAGAATAATATGCAATTAGATGTGTGTAATGTCTAATTAAATATACACTAGAGTGATAGAGCATTTTAGGCTAAAAGAAGACCAATAGCTAAATTAGACTAGCCTACTGGATAATTCTAAACTAATCTAAGGTAGATAACAATAGGTAACAGTTCAACAGACATTTAACAAATACATGGGGAATACAAGAAAGTACAGCTAACACATTAGCCACAATTGTAGAATGTTAATTCTACAACTTATATCATTATCTATATTAAAGTAATAAGGAAAGATATAAGACACGGGGTAAAAACAGGAAAACCTAGAGACAGAATGGATATATAAAATGAGGACTTTTAGAACTGAAGTAGATTGTGTGGTGTATTCAAAAGATATGAACCCAATAATAGGTAGGGTAGAAATATGGCTTATTTCAGATCATAGAGTGCTATGAGCTAGAATATGAGATGACAGAGAAATAATAACAGAAGAGAAAGTAATAAACCATGACTGGAGAGATAACTAAAATAGATGAGATGAAAAGGGAACATAAGACTTTAAGGGAACAGCATATGACAATGAGAGTACATTATGAAAACTGGGCAGATTGGTGGATTGTTTATAAAGAAAAAGAAAAACACAGTTCAGGTTTGTGTACACCCCTTTATTTACATCAGGTATATGAGCCCTGCCTTAACTCAATGTGGCCACAAACCTGTGTTTTGGGCTCCATCTGAACTGAGTTTTCATGAATAGCACAACAACAGATAGGACAATTAGGAATATGTAAAAGAAAGGGGAAGCCTAACAAGAAGTGGAGAAGGAAGGCTGATAACTGTTGTGCAGTGCATTAAGTGCCGTAACAGAAATGGGGAACATCATTGGTATTGTTGTGTACATTAAGAAAGACAAATTAGTAAATTTTCTGAAGGAAAAAATGTTACTTGAAAAGACATACAAGTGACAAAATTTTACAAATTCCCATCTCTATATATATCAAACTACCAATGCAGGAATAATGGAAAAGCACATATGTGGACATACTGAGAAAATTAAGGAACTCCTGCACATACTGCCTGTAAGTGTCCAGACAGCACATACAATAACAGTTATGTCAGTAACATGCATGTTGTGAATGGTAGGAAGTAAGACAGGGAACATATCCAAATCATGTTATGCAGTGCATTCCACAAGTATGTACAACAGAAACAGAACTATCATGTAAAAAAAAAAAAAACTGCATTAAAATTTATTACAGATATATAAAATATAAGAGATGAGATGTGTGACACATCAGGAAAATGTGATGGAAATCTTAAAAGTCATGCGGAGGCAGTCCATTAACAACAGTTGTGTGTATGTGTGTCTGTGATTGTGCATGTGTATGTATGTCAGTGTATGTCTATGGACATGATTAAAAGTGTGACAGCAAAAACACTTGTGTGAGTTACCTCCTAGGAGAAGTTATCACAACATAAGTGTGCTTGCTGTTGTTATTGTGTAAAGACAACTGTTCCATGCACTGTTTTAAAGTATTATGTGATTAGAGTAGAAAGCATGTGTACCTGTGAATCTATCATATTATGTGTGTATTACCTCCTACTGCCACACATACACAGTTAACAAACTATGACAAAGTACAGTTCTAAAGGATTTTTAAGATCATGTTGGAAAATGTCTACTGAACTGAGCATTGTGCAACAAATGCTAAAATCTGGATCACTACATGTAACATACCAAACCGATAGTTGCAAAATCACCATCAGGTTGTTAGTGAACCATGGAAACTGCTCAAGTTTACATACAATACATGTAGACTGGCCTAAACAATGTTGGTATCCTATACACATCGACCACTACCTCCATTGCACGACAGGCAGTAGAATCATGCTGCCAGAAGCAAAGTCATAGCAGTTTTGTCATAAAATGACAAGTGACATTAACTATTCCCCTCCATTGATTACTTATCTTGCTTTATGCTACCTGTCAAGCAATGGGAAATGCAATATATACATAATTATACTCTGAATGCTCATAAGGAAATGCTGGATGGACATTGCCCACCCATCCAAAAAACATAACAAAATATCCTAACAGAGGTCCTATGACACTTTCTGACCACTATGTAGCATGTCAAACATCAATATCTGTTTAATAAGCTATTATTGGCTGTTACTACTACTTTGCAAACAAAATAATGAAAGGCACACACTACTGGATTTGAACATATGCAATGTATGTCAAGATCTTCTTAACCTGGAGTTCAGATTAGGTATAATGGTTAACTTGTTTACCTCACAGTCGCAAGGTACAGAGTTTGATTCTCACCTTTGAAAGGGGATTTTTCTAGGCATAAAAGAGTCTGCAAGGACAGCTAGCTTAGTACTTACCTATCCGCCTATGAACCTGTGCCTTAACTGATGATGCCACATAAGAAATCAGGTCTATATCACATAATCAAAAACTTACTGTATTGAATATGAATTCATTGACCCACTACATCAAACAGCATTTCCACAAACATCCACATCTTTACCAGGTAAAGGAAGCACTTGGCCAACAACACACTGGAACACACACCGCACTATTATCAAACCCACCCAAGTGGGGGGCTTTACCCCCCCAACTACACCCCCCAACTACATATACCAACTCTGAGATCACAGTATGGTGGGGAAAAGGGCAAAATTGAGGTGTTGGCCAAGTGCTTTCTTTCCTTGTTAAAGACATGGGCATTCACAGAAATGCCGTTTGATGTATTGGGATCAATTAATTCGATGTGATGCAGCAAGTGTTTGATTATCTGATATAGACCTCAAGAAATCATCTCTCATTTGTCAGACAAAATATACTTGAAGAGATAACTTGAGCATTGTGTTTGAATGCATATGACCTCCATAAAAGGGAGTACAAAAGCTGTCCTTTCTCTCCAATTATAAATGTTTCCACTAAGTGAAATTGTAAACATCAGTTATCTTGGAGAAGCCAATCCTGCCTGTTAGCATTCTCTGACACATTCAGTAGTTACACCTTGAAAGAATCAAACCTTTACCTAAATTCATAGTCTATAGAATTGTACATTAACTGCTGATACCTTAGAATAAATCATATCAAAAGTATCATAAAGCACACACTTGAAGGGAATACATTAGCAGTGCATTTGAATGGATAAAGAACCACTAAAATGTGGTTTGAGGGCTCAGAATCCTCTAACCATGTCAGTATTCACACAAGTATTTGTCATCCATATCAACATCTGTTGAGTAAGCCAGTTCTGTCAATATTGTCTTACAAACATGCACTACTTATGCATTGCAAGATTAGAACCCCTACCAATCTAGGTCCACACTATGTAGCACCGTGTACTAATTACTGATGCCATGGATGAAGTCATTGCAGACTTGTCAGAAGGCACACACTTGAAGGGATGGCTTTAGCAGTGTTTGAATCCAAATGGCTCAAGTAAAATGTGGTTGGAGAGATCAAAATTCTGTAGTTATGTGTTACTCCTAGGCTGATTTATCCACATTACATCAATTAAGCCACCCCTATCCATTCTTCTGCTGTTCCACAGCCATAGCACATGCACCTTACTAGAATCAAGCACCGGCCTATCCAAGTCCACACTGTATAGAACCATGTACTGGTACTCACACCACAAGAGAAGTCTTGCATTATGAAATGGACAGCACACATTTGAAGTGATGACTTCTTCACTGTGTTGCAAGACATATATTTGACCTCAAAGGGAGAATAAGATTTGAAGTAACCTTCTCTCTCTGTAAATATTACCACTAACTGAAAGTGTACACATCACATCTATTGGATAAGCCAGTCCTATCTGTCACTATATTTAGACACACTTAAACTAGTTAGACATTACAAGATTCAAACACCTGCCTATTTAAGTCCACACTCTATAGACCAAGCCAAGGTAGAAATAGCATCTGTAACAAAACAAGAAATAGCATCTGTAAGAAAACCAGTAAAGCAAAGAAACATTTCAGAGACCATTGTGAAACATGGCACACATTTTATTAAAAATGAAAACAGATAAAAAAAAAGTAAAATAGTTAAGCACTTTTGTCCCTTCATTTGTTGTGGCTTCCTCAGAAAAAATCAATAACAATTACGCTGTTATTCTAAGCACTTACTTATTGTCATATGACCCAGGTCAGCACATTTAGTTGGGTATGAAACACTCATGTGTGTTACACAGTTAAAATCCATTAAAATACTAGCTAAAAATTCTGTTTATCTTAAATGTCATATATCTAAAATTTCTAACTTTTATATAACATTAAAAACTAGGGCGGCCACGGTGGTGCAGCGGTTAGCATTACTGCCTCACAGCAAGAGGTTCTCTGGTTCGATTCTCGGCTGGTGTGCCTTCTGTGCAGAGTCTGCATGTTCTCCCTGTGGTCGCGTGGGTTTCCTCCAGGTGCTCCGGTTTCCTCCCACATCCCAAAGACATGCTGTAGGTGGATTGGACACTCTAAATTGGCCCTAGGTGTGAGTGTGTGCATGTGTGTGCCTTCTTTGGAAGGTTGGGCACCGGGCTGGCAACTCGACACTGTAAAACTCCACTGCCAGTCATGAGCGGACAGGTGATCCGCTGTGGTGACCCCTAACCGGGAAAAAGCCGAAAGAAGAAGAAGATATAACATTAAAAACTAAAATGCATTTAATTAATGATCCCCAGATTTTGTCAAAGCTGCATATCTTTCATTTTTTTCAATAATTTTTATTTTCATTTTTTCATTTATATAAATCACAATCATTTCCATACTTACAGCATGACCATCTGTGAATGTTATACATTGTATTCAATATAGTAACATGTAGGTCATAAAACATATCTATTTACACTATATACAAAGATGCTTTCTCATTCAATTCCATTGTTATAAAAACAGCACATACAATAATGATTTCAAGTCCATAGTTTGACTGTGCAATTGTGTGTATATTCATAGGTTCCTTTGCACCTTGTTACTATGTAGCATGTATGATGTTTTATGCTAATATGATGTTAAAGGTTTGTTCCCAAATTTCTCGGGCTTTCATATTTTTGTTTCTTTTATCCATTGCCATTTTATGGGCTAAAATATGTTTTATAGCTATTTTTTTAATCCCTCCCAAGATATATTTGTAGGTTCTAACATACCTCCCAACTGTCCCAAATTACTCTGTTTTTACCGAGTTTTGTGGGTCCAAATAATGGGGTGCCACGATTCCCGAGTGGCACCCCTTCATTTCCGATTTTTTTCTTTATTTTGTAATTTTTTTTTTTTATTTTTCACGCTTTGTGAGCTGACGTCATCACGTGCGTGATGACGTCAGCTCATCAGGGCTACCAGCCTGTCAGAATTAAGCTTGGCAGATGTAGTTCCGGTTCAAATGTTTTCAGAGCAAGCGGGAACAGCAAGTATGAAGGCAAATGGAAAGGATTTGTTTTATTTAGGCTCGCAAAAATGGATTTACTCACTCCTGGGGATTTATTTTATTTAGACTCGCCGAAACGGATTCCTGGCTGTTGTTTCATGCTCGCGCCAAAAGAAACGGATTTACTCGCTCCTGGCTGTGAACGGAGAAGTAAGTGTATGCAGAAAGGATTTAATTTAGGATTTACATCTACAAGGGGCTACTTCTTTATTCAGAGTTTAGATTTTATTTATTGGTGACAGATTGACAAGTATTAAAAGTGGGACTGTGCCTAGAAATATACTGCTGTATAAGGTGATAGGCTGCCAAAATTGTGTTTTTAGTCTTTCTTAAATATTGCAGGATAAGTCTAGAACGCTAAACAAAGAGCTCAAGTGAACAGGTTTTTGACTTTAAATGGTTGAATTACAAAACAAAAATAATAGATACATCTGGCAACTGTGACATACTCCACTCAGCAAATCAAAATACTCTTAGGCTGCAGACCAACCCTTAAGCTTATTTAGCCTTTCCTACCATTTCGATTATTTTTTAAATAAAGGCAGAACACAAAATAAAACTCTACTGAGAACCAGTGTAACCGAACAAGATATTAATGTATGAAAAGAGCCTTTTAAAAAGAAGACTGCAGATTCTCAACATCATATTAAATGGTAATAAAACATGGATGCATAAAAATGGTCATCATAATAATTAATGTCACTAGCTGTGGCTTTATGAGCTGAATGAGTGAGTATCGAAAAAAAAAAACAGTAAAACAAAAGTAAATAAATAAAAATAAACCTGAACCAGCAAAACATTCAGCAGTTGCAGGGACTTGCCATTTCCCTTCCCCATGCTAACCAAGGCTCTTAAGTCATGCTTAGCAAATGTGAGGGAAAAAATAATAATGATGATAACAAAACAGTAATCTAACAAAATCTGCAGCAGCAGTCGCAAGACAAGGATTTATTCCTGTTGCCTTCACTAACTGCTGTGATAAAATAAAAACAAAACAAACAAACTCAAGTAACTTCAAGTGTGTGTGTGTGTGTGTGTGTGTGTGTGTGTGTGAGAGTGTGTGTGTGTGTGTGTGTGTGTGTGTGTGTGTGTGTGTGTGTGTGTGTGTGTGTGTGTGTGTGTGTGTGTGCAACAATATAGGAGAAAAAATCTGAAATGTTCTGAGCTAGTATTCCTAACATTATGAGCTAGAATTCAATGTATTCACCGAATCACCATTAACTTCGTTATGCAAGATTTCAAGCCCATCATTTTCAAACAATAATCTAAGTGGCCTGTTTATGACTTCTGCCACTTTCATTGTTCAATATTTTCCTGAAAAGTGATTTTATACACACTGAAATCACCATTCCACATTGATTTGAGTAATTACAATGCCACACTTTGGCAAATGAGTAGTAAGCAGATGAATATTATACAGCTTTACCAAAAAAAATCGACACCTAGTGAAATTATGAGCCTAGATTTCACACAATGAATGTTCACAGATGGATCTATTCTACCAATACCAAGCCTGAAAATGTATCCAAAATGTTTCAATATATTGCAGCGTTGTAAACCATATGTCTAGTTCTATTTTTTTTTTATAATTAAAAGAAACAAAAACAAGTGATTTGACAACTGTATCTCTTGACTGAGAGAGTCACTAGACACAACCCAGTGACTAAACACTCTCAGGCAGTCAGTTTCACTGGAAAGAGACACCACTGTTTCATGAATTCCTGTTCCCCACAGACTAACATTAAAAGCACATTACTGCCTATAAGTAAGGTTGCCACCTATCATGTTTTTTTTCAAAGACAGTTCAGAAAAATTGCAGACTGATCCAGTAATGTTAATTTGGAAATGGCCTTACAAACACCAGTGTTTTGTTTGACACATCAAACAGAATACCAGTATTTATAAAGTTTTTGACTCCAAATATTAGTTTTCTTACAAGGGTCAGTGCAACCCAGTTATATATATAAGTAGTTAAACAAAAAATAAAACAAGGGAGAAAAAAGACATCCAGCCACAGTGATGACCAAAACTGTATAACAAACTGGGCTGGGAAAGCATGTAGCTGGTGGCATAAAGGATAGAGCAAAGTGAGACACAAACCTTTTTCTGCTTTTTGTCTTTTCAATTGCTGGCAACCCTGCCTAGAAGTGTGAATGCAAGACAGCTGTTAGCCAAGTTACATCAGGAAATATATTCAAGAAGAAAGCTTTATGAATATTTCATTTGGAGAATAATATGAATATCATCCATTGGTTGAATCTAAATTCTGTATTTCTCTTCAGAATATTGAATCAAATTTGAAATAGAACTTTCCAGGTTTAACAGTTTGGGCTTTTAACTGTAATGTGTCCAGATGTGCTGATGTGTTTACTTCTTTCATTTAATTATACACCTGTTTGCTGACACTGACTAGTGTGTTATTGCATTTTAAGATAATATAGAATATGTTAATAGGATCATAGGTTCCTAGGGTAATGACCCTAGGGCCTTTGCAAGCCTTGCCATGGAAAAAACCCATTTGCCCTAGTTGACCATAGTTATATGGTCATTGTTAGCAGAGCGATTCCATGATCAGCACCGACTGCTCCTGTCCATGAGGGACATAGGTCTGCCATATTTTGGTTGTCTGTTCTTCAGTTTGCGTTTGAAAGTTGGTATCCCACAATTCCATTGTAGTGGGTGCAGTTACATAATTGTGTATGCAAATTAGATGTTAATCAGCGTACAGATTTGTACCTATTTTTCATGGGCCTTGTCCAGATTTTTGATGTTTCCAGGTTGAGAGGTATGGGTTCTAACCATTTGAGAGCTATGCATAGCTACATTAGTAAGAAAATTATTATAAGTATATTTGCTTGTTTTCCTGATATGTTAGATGGGCGAATATGTAGAAGGGTAAATTCCATTGTTAGTATTGATGTTTGATATCCCATTTTTTGCAGTTGTATCTTGAGGGAATTCCAGAATTTGTACACACATTTGCAACTCCAGAATATATGCATTAGGTCTGCTACCCGGTCCTTAGAGTGTGGGCAGTATGGTGATTTGGATGCATTGAATTTGTGGAGTATTGCGGGTGCGAAATATGCATTATTATTTATCATGAGCTGTGTGTATGACAGTTTTTTAAGGGGTATATTTTTCAGTGTTAGATCAATTGCATGACTTATTTGCTGGTCGTCTATGGATGGTTTTAATTTTCTCCAGTAGTTAGAGAAAAGGAGATCCTTCTGAAATTTGATTTCACCTATCATTTTATATGAGTTAAATATTGTTTTCCTTGTTGCAAGAATAGTCTTCCAAAGTAGAGTACAGTTTTCCACGTCACTATTAAGTATAGTAAAGTTTTGGAGGTAGCTGGAACACAACTCTTTCTTTTGTCTTAGAATTATTATATATGATTTGGGTTGATTTAGGTTACTTCTCATTTCTTGGATTGTACAGTTGAGATATAGGTAGATATCTTAGATTATGTTGTCCTTTAATCGAGGAAAAGAGTCAAGGTTTAGCATCTTGTTATTTATTTTTAGATTTGGATTTTTATGGAGTGGTTGTAGTGCTACCATAGCTCTCCCATGGTTTAAGGAATGAAAATTTTTTTGTGTTATACTTATAGAATGTTTTAAGGGATCTATAATGTTGTAGACTTGTAAATCTTTTTTTTTTTAAAAGGGTAGCACTTTGGGATTGATGCCTAGTGCTTTAATGTGCCTATAAAATATTGTCACGCAAGGAGGTGACCAAGTTTTCATTGTCAGGTTATGTTCTGCTATTCTCAATATTCTGTTAGTGTTGATAATAAAGTTATAAATTTTAAAATCTGGCAGGTTCAGACCCCTTTTGCTTTTGGGAAGTGTTATTTTCTGATACAAGATTCTGTTTTTTTTTTTTTGGATTCCCATATGAATTTTGCTAGGAAGGTATGAATTTGTTTGAAAATGTTATTATGTATAGTTATCTGTGATGTCATGAATATATATGTTAGTCTAGGTAAAATGTTAATTTGTATTATTGATACTTTGGCCAGAAATGGTAGCTTAAGTTTATTCCACCTTTTACAGTCTTGTATTATGCTTTGCCATTTAAGAGTTATGTTATGCTGGTAGAATTCTTTGTTGCTCTGGAAGAAAGTAATTCCCAGATATTTAGTTTCTTCTTTAATTTTTATTGTATCTATTAGAGGTATTAATGAGATAAGTTTGGGTGGCCTTAAGGGGAAGATATTAGTTTTATTAAGGTTTAATTTGTAGTTAGACATGATTGAAAATTGTTTAATTGCAGTTATTATTTTGGTTATGTCTGAGTTTGGTGTAGTGAAGTATATGTTCAGATCATCTGCGAAGGCTGTGAGATATACTTTGAAGTTGTGTGTTGAGGGGGAGGGTTATGCTATGCATTTTGTTTAATATATAGAAACAGAGGTTCTAGGTATAGGTTGAATATAAAGGGCAATAAAGGACATTCTTGTCTTGTTCTGTTTTTTATCATAATTCTATTTGACCATGTTTTATTTATATATATAGGGATGTGAATGAATTGCTATAGAGAATTTGGATGATCTGAATGAAATTGATAGGTATGTCAAAATAAAGTAATGTTTGAAGTAAAAATTCTAGGTTGACCCTGTCAAATGCCTTGTGGGCATCTACTACCATTGCATAGATATTAATATTCCTCTGATTTGCAAAGGATATTAATGCATCCAGTGTTAGAGTGTTGTCGTTGGTCTGTCTTTG
The DNA here is from genome assembly GCF_019279795.1 of Protopterus annectens. Lineage (NCBI taxonomy): Eukaryota > Metazoa > Chordata > Ceratodontiformes > Protopteridae > Protopterus > Protopterus annectens. The sequence continues at coordinate 461,777,072 of NC_056728.1, read as the reverse complement.
TGGTGTGAACCCAGATTGCTCTAGAGAAATGATTTTCTCTATCAGGTTTTTTAATCTATACGAGTATTGAAGTCAGGATCTTTGTATCTATATTTAGTAGGGAGATGGGTCTATAACTATCTGGGTATTGGGGGTCTGCATGTTTTTTTAGTGTGAAAATAGTTTTGGAGGCATTGAAGTGAATATCATTTTTATTGTTATTTATTATATAGTTCAGCACACAGTATAGTAGTTTAGTAATTAGGGAGGTGAAAGTTTTATAAAATTCTGACGTAAGTCCATCCAGTCCTGGGGCCTTTTGTGACTTTAAATGTTTAATTGTTGTGCTTATCTCATTGATGGAAATAGGTTCCGTTAGTTTATTTTCTTGATCTAAATCTAGTTTAGGGAATTTTAGTTTTTGAAGAAAACACTCTCTATCTTCCTTAGAGGTTTGCAATGTTTGTTCTCCATAGATTTGAGAACATATTTGTTTGAATACTTTGATAATTTCTTCATTTCTTGTGTAGTTTTAGTCCTTGTAATTTATTTCTGATATATCTGAGGTGGTTTTGTGTTGAGAGATGATTCTGGCCAAAGCTCTGGATGGTATTTGGGCTTCTTCTGTGTAATTAGCTAACATTCTTACCTCATAAAATTACAGACTGGTTTCTAAGAAATAGAGGTCTCTTTGTAGTTTTAGGAGATCAACTTCAGTCTGGCTATTAGGGCTATTTAGTAGTTCTCTTTCTAGTTGTTCTATTTTCCCTTTCAATGTATACTCCTCTTTTAGTTGTATTTTTTATAATATGCTGCTTTTTTGATTAATGTTCCTCTGATTTGTAATTTGGCTGCAGCCCATTCTATTTCTATTGGGACTTGCGATCTGGAGATATTTGCAAAGACTGTCTTTAATATTTCTTCAACTTCTCTTATTACATCCATTTTGATGAGCAGGTTAGGATTCAATGACCAGTTATGACCTCTATTAGCTAAATACAATATTTTGTCCCAGTTGATAATGTGACTTTGGAATGATCCGAGAAAAATCTAGTGTGTATGACTGTTGTTGGATCCATGTTAATGAGTATGTCTGAGATTAAAAAGAAGTCTATGCTTGACCACATTTTGTGGCACTGCAAGTAGAATGTGAATTTCCTGGACTTATTCTTGTTATTCCCATATTTAAAAGGGTAATATAGTTTAAAGTCTTGTTTAAGTTTATTTAGAGCTATTGTGGCTTGTTTATTATATGTTTTAATCGGGTTAAATTTGTCTTTTTCTGGGTTTTGATATGTGTTCCAGTCACCCCCACTTATTAGGTAGTGATCTTTAAGTTGGTTTAGAATTGGGTAAAGTGACACAAAAAAGTGATGTTGGTTACTACAGGGTGCATATAGATTAAGCACCATTATAGGTTTTGATAATCCTGGGTTGGTAAATGTTATGTAACACCATCCTCCCTCTTTGTCAGCCTTAGTCTCAAGTATCTTGTCTTGGAATTGATCTTTAATTATTATGGCAACCCCGGCACTGTTTGTTTTATTCCCTGTTGCTATAATTTGTCTTATCCATTTTTCCCCAATTTCGGTCCATTGTTATGTAGTTAAGTGTGTTTCTTGTATTAATATAAGATTGGCTTTAGTTTTCAGGGTAAGATGCAAAACTAGTTTTCTTTTTTCTTTATTTTGGAGTCCTGTAACATTCCATATATCTATTTCCCACATTTATTTGTTAAGTATGTTTGCTCTACATGACTTGTATGTTAGTTTGGTTTTATGGTCTTTGCATGTAATGTTGATATGTGTTTTTGGAAAGCATCTAACTATTTCCGCTCCTACCCTGTACCTACTCACTGTTCCCCTTGACCAGGAATAAATGGGGGAATAAAGTGAGAAATTAATGTATACTTTTAGTTTCCCTCTGATCTTTGGTTGTGTCTTCTCTTTGTGTGTAGGTTGAAAGCATGGTAGTCCCCTTGCGTTACTATATACAATACGGACAAAGCTTGACAAACTAGTTCCCCAAAAACACTGCTGTGAAATATCCCTAGCCTCTTTCTTAAAACTATTATACAGTTATGGTGTTATGGTTACAGCACAGAACTTATAGCTTTTTAGCATGTGGCTTATTCATTCGAATAATGCATTTTTAAACATGTTAGTAATCAAATCCTCAGTTAGCTATAACTAGATATACAACAACGTAGCACAGATTTTAAGCCAGATTTGTCTTGTTTACATTTTCCTTTTCCTTATTCTTCTCTTACCTTCCCCTCTCCTTTAAACAGTTTTTCTCCCCTACTTCGGTGCCTATACAGACTTCTATGCCAATCTGTAGCAGATTCCAGGGGAAAGAAAACATTATTGGCACCTATAGTCAGAAGTAGGAAATGAGGGGAAGAGAGAAAAAAATGTTTTCTGGCTTAGCCAGGTATATATTCTGCCAAAGCCTACATATTAGGTTATGTTTATGTTTTCTGCAGTCAGATAGTTTATATTTGTGTGTTCTTGTGTTTTCCTTTTCTAAAATGCTTTTACACTTTATTTATTTTTATTCAAGTCAGACATCAAACATTCTGTCATACATCCGTAATATAGGCTGGTTCTGACAGTTGCTCATGTAGTAATAAAGTCTGGAGTGTTTATGATAAGTCTTATTAAGAGATTCACAGTCTTATTGGTTGTTTGTTAAAATCATACCTTATTCTTCAGATTCTTGCTTTGCAGGTTTCTGATCTTTCAGTCTGGTTGCACTTATCAGCTTGTTTAGGTCGATTTATGGGTGTCTATGGCAAGATTAACTTCTTAAGCTTGCTTCATCTTCATTCCAGGTCATTTTTAGTTTGTAGTGGAGCACTTGAGGTTGAAGGAGGAATGATTATGCATATCAGAGTCCCAGGAGGTGGTTCCTTCCTATAAATCACGCACTGAAAACGGCAGTTGAATTTTGGTTCCTACCTGTTTTTCTTTTCCCTTTCCTGTGCTCCTCGTGCCTCCATTCATTGATTTAAGGGCCTAGGCATTAAGAGGAAGCTCTCAGGGTTGAATCCCATCCAAAATGGTCATGATTCGGACCATTTTTCACTCGAGGGACACCTGCAACTTTTTTGTTGTTTTATTTCATTTCTAGAGGTGGAATCTGCTTGAAAACAGATATGAATGTCTCTTTTGCCTCTTTGGAGTTAGCGACCATGTATTTAACATCTTTAACATTAAAAATTAGTTGATTTGGATATTTCATCTGGAATTTGATTTTCTTTTCTATCAGAAACCTGCAGTATGGAGACAGAAGTTGCCTTGCTTGCCTTATCTGGATGGGAAGGTCCTGAGCAAAGGAAATGTTATTATTATTCCAGGTGAGTATACCTTTCTTCTTGGGTTCAAATAGGATTTTATTTACATCTTGGTAGTTTAATATTTTAATATAAACAGGACTTGGTCTTAGTGATGATTGTGTTTCTCTCAGAGCTCTGTGTGCTCTCTCTATTATCACTTGCTGTGTTTCTTCAGGGTCATCCAGCAGGGATTTTATTATGAGTTGGTATTAGATTATTATGTGGCACAGTTTCAGGGATTCCTCTGATGATAATATTGTTTCTTTATGACCTTACCTCAATGTCTGCTATTTTTGTTTGCAGACTTTGCAGATCTTTGTCATAGGAATCAGTTCTTTGAGCAATAGAGTCCATTTTTATTTCATTTTCTAGTATTTTTGCCTCAGATTTTTCCATTCTAGTTAGTATTTGGTTAAATGAATCACCATATGTTTGAAATTATAAAAATAGTTCCTGTATTGCTTGCTGAATAGGTAATAAATCAGTTTTAATGTCTTCCAGGTTAGCTGGCTGGTCTGCCTTGGTTTTGCCTGTAGATTTAGCATTGTCTGATTGTTTATTTGTCCTTAGCCTTTTTGGAGTTGTATCTTTATCTGGTGAGGCTACTACCAAGACTTTGGTTTTAGTTGTTACAGTGTCTATATTATTTTCTTCTTTCGACATCCTGCTGCTTGGTACTTTTTCAGACTTTGTATATGAGTGCAGGGCCTCAGTACCACATGGCTTCAGTTGTTTCTAAGATCTTAGATAATCCTGTTGTTTTTAAAAGGAATCTGCTGGTATTTTTTCTTCCTTTGATTGCTGTTTGTTATCCGGGATAGATGTTCAGCCTTATTTCTACATTTTTTATTCCGTGATGCCTTCTGGGTTTATTTTAATCCAGGGTGTTTCAGAGATCTAGGTGTTAGCAGTACTCACAGAACAGCGGCCATCTTGAACCTTGCATATCTTTCATTTTTAAAATACTGATGAGACATTAATTTAAACCTAGTGCAGAATTTTCATTATACCTAGGTTGCCACCAAACTATCTTGCTTCTAAATGTTCTGCTTATGAATCACCCTTTGGATTTTTTAACACCTTCTCTCAATTATACTTATTAAAAATGTGTGATCTGGGTAATTGTTGATCTGTTTGAATAGCACATTGTCAATCCTACCCTTCCTTACATATAATATACATTCATATATTCTGTTATGTAGGCTTTTTTTGTTTTTTTCTATATAAAAAGCCACACATTTGGTATATAGTACAACACATATCACCCTTTTAGTTGCACAGTTAAAATAACCATCACTTAATATCTTTTTAAAGATGCATATTGAAATGGTACCTCCTTCCAGAATATATGTGCACTGTCTACATATACTGCAATTGTACTTCCCTTTTTTAAGTCACATTGGTTGTTTATTAAGCAAATTAATTTCCCTCATTATTAATGGTCAAGCCCCCCCCCCCCCAAGTACATTTAGGTCATTCAACCAGTTACTTCTGCAGATCATTACTATAAGTAAACACATCCCAATTCTTAGTGATCACCTTCCTAATTGCCTGACAATCTATACTCTGTGTCATAACCATAACCCTTTGTGGGCCAACCCCTTCAACTCTGTCATTCTTATTGGGTACAGTAAACTCCTTTTCTCTCAACAATGGGCTGTAAGCACCATTTCTCCTTTTTAAAATAACTTCTCTTGAAATGTCACCCACCAACTGACTAGGATAACACTTCCTATATAGCCTTTAAGGGTCTGATTTCCTGAAGAAAAGTGACCCTCTCCAAGACCATCATTGCTAAGTAGAAAATCTACCAATTGACTAGTGCTTCTTTCTGTGTATAAGGATGACAGCTTGTAAAATGAAGCAATGGATTAGAACAGGTGGACTTCCTATAAGTATTTGAATTACATTTTCATTTGGTCTCATCTTTCACAATTTCCATGTCCAAATAACAGAGAAGTCTAACTCCAGGAGTCAAACAGGCCACATTTGAGGAGATGATTTCATTATTGTATTACAAGGCATATGTTTGCCTAAAAGGGAGTACAAGAGTTGGGAGAATGCTCTTCCTGTGTAAACCTTACCTCTAAGTACAAGGGTATCCATTATATTTGTTAGACAAGCAATTCCTACTTGTTACTATTTTCTGGCACACTCATATAAATTACAGTTGCCGTAACCAAATAACTGCCTATCTAATGCCACATTCTATAAAATATTAGCAACTGCTGACACCACAAGGTCTTATAACAAATATCAGACAGCACATACTTATAGTGTTCATGACATATTTGGATGAATGGGCAATGTGAGCTGACAGATGGACAACATCACCATTTTGATCACATTTCATAACATACAAAAGCAGTAAATCATGCATCACATAATTCACATTAATTGCTGGGTTAGCGAATGACATATATGTGTGTGTCACATTAAGGTATATTGAACAGTTATATGACAGGTAACCGTTACAGATGTCGTGCTATGTAGTGCCACCCATCCATTCCTGACTGTTCATGTGCAGATCATTGAATGCAAGGTTTATGTTCATATATGTGTACATCATTGACAAGAGTCTGTGATGTGTATTCAGTGTGCAGTATAATTACAAGCCATGCACGCAAAACATGTGCACTGCACTCATTAACACTACTCTCCAGTTATGTCATTCACAGGAACACACTTTAAAGAGTAATGCGAGACAGCGTCACATGCATTTACCTAGAGATGTACTTTTATTTATTTATTTTCTTGCCTTTGCTTACCAGGATTGTCTGACTGGGTACAAAAACTGACCACTTTTAATTGGAGGTCGGCCAAGAAAAGCTCCACATAAAAATATAACAATTTATTACAGACATTTGAATTAACAACAATAACATAGTAACAGAATTTCAGACAATAACATTAGAGAGTTGAGTAACATGCTAATATCTTGTTAAAAAGTATGTTAAACAGCAAGAAAATTGCTGAATAAAAGAAATATTAACAGTAAAACATTTCATAGAAATGACAAGTTGTTTTTAGGTAGGAGTTGCAGGAATTAGAAAGCATAAACATATTATAGTTTGACAGCAGGAGGAAATAATGCAAACAGTAAGACTGCTTTAATGCAGAAAAAGAGTAAAAGAAAAAATAAAGAGAAAAAAATTAAGTGGGGAGGAAGAGAATGATGAAGAAAATAATAATTATTGTACGACAGGCATAGCGAAAGGAGAATATTTCTTTGCCAATGAGTGTGGATCAGTAAGATGGAGAGAGTCATTTGTTGTAGTATGTTGACATTTTGTCTGTTAGTTAAAAAAAGATAAAGGAATTAGAGTTTAGATTTAAGGTTGAGATTACCCTGGTCATCTTATGTGCTACCTGGGAGATGAGCGCTGACTTATTCTATTATTAGCAAGATAGGATTTTAGCTATGTTTTGAAGTTGAATTTGGAGTGTTCTTGTTTAACTTTTTCAAGTCTTTTGGGTTTTTAACACCATGACAGGAATGGACCCCATTCCTAAGTCAAAGTATGATTAAAGTTCATGAAATTAGTATTGTTTTGATCTTTGCTTTTAGCTAGAAGTGCTCTTTGCAGCACCCACAATGTGCCCAGAATTGACTCCATCTGCAGTTCATAAGGAGTTACATGTATCAGTAACATATCTAATCTTTATGAGACCCATTGCTCCTACTACTATTGTAACTGTCTGGGTATCCTTACCCATTGCACTCATTTCTGCCTGAAATTTTATGACTTTGTGTCTCTCGGTAGGTAAGACACAGTAGTTACTAGGTGTAGCAATTTCAATGATCAATGCTACTTTTGTCTTTTTTTCATGGACTACTGTATCTAGTTTCCTCGCATCTGTTTTTTGAACTGCTGGTAATGGGTGATCCCATGTGATACAAACTTCATTATTTTCTATAACGTTTTGTGGCTCATGTTTCCGGAGCTTCTCAACTACTTCAAGTTATTGGTCTATAGTTTTTAAGATAACTTCCAGGTTCATTCTTAAGGACGAGTATCATTTTTCCTGTTGTTAATCAGGATGGCACATGTTTGGGCTGCACATATAAATAGTTCTTACTCATGGCTAAATCTTCATGTAAAGATGTTAATACTTTTAGTCATAAGTTAGGTACTGCATCTGGGCCTGCAGTTTTCCATTTAGGAGCTTTTCTTAATTTGTTTTGATTTCTCTGACTGTTACTTCATCCCATTCCATATCCTGTACATTTGAGTGTCTTATTCTTTCTTTTATTTTTATCCATTCAGCATATTTGTCGTGTTCCACAGGATCCTCACAGGTATTTCTCAAAAATGTGTCTATTTCTTCTTATTTTTGGTGGTGTTTCAATTCCTTTTGCCTTGTTTCCCAATTCTCTATGAAACTTTTTTGAGTTAATAAATTGCTTATTTTGTACTTTTCCTTTAGATTTATCTGCATATATTCTATGTTTTTCTGCCTGTGATATTATCTTTAGTTTATTATTTGTAACAGTGTATGACAGATCTTGCCTAAGGGAGAGTGGAATGTCATTCCAGATATTGGAGATGTAGAATGAGAAGAGGTGTCATCTACAGAATTATTAGATTTGGAGACTTGTAAATTAAATGCATAAGTAGATTGGAGCAGTCTAGTTGGAGTGTATAGTTGGAAGAGGTCACCAAAGGTCAGACATTTTTCTGGTTTATGGGTAAGGCTGTGAGTTATGAGGAGTTGGGAGTATGTAAGATGGCAGCGAAGTTCATACTAGTCAAATTATTTGAGTATTGTGTTATGATGAGCCTTATAAGGGTAGTTTATAGCAAAATGAACAATCTTATTATAACATTGGTCTAACTTGTTTTAGCAAGCTGGATAGTAAGTTGGTAAAGCTGGCACTAAGTAGGACAGAATAGATAGCAGGAGAGCAGTATCAATATGTTTCTTAGCAGAACTGGTCAGGAAAGGTTTGACTTTGTAGACAGAGCCTCATTTTTGATGAGTTTTTTTGACTGATCGCTGTGTATGATAGTCAAATGTTAGATTTTCATCAATGTAAATGCCTAGCAGTTTAGTATGTGGTACAAGTTCAGTTATTGTTTTACTTGTGGAGGTAACTGAGAAATTATCTTTCTGTGTTTTAGCTGTTTAAGAGAGCAATGACATTGGCTTGAGAAATAATTGAGATTTTGCTAGCCAGTTTTCCACTGAGATGGGGGAGTCTTGTGTTATATGTTGTAAATTATCTAGGCTTTTTGATAAGCAAATGAATGTGGAGTCATCTGCATACTGTATTAATGATGCATTATTGGTCATATTTGAGAGGTTGTTGATGAAAATGTTAAAGGGTAAGGGGTCAAGAATAACTGTTATGGGTAGGAATGTGGACATAGCATTTTACAACTTAACTTCTTGAGATCCGTCTGAGAGATAACTGTGGAACCAAGTCACAGCTTAGATGCTGAGTCCTAGAAATGAGTTTTTGCAGAAGAATGGTATGGAGAACTGTTACAAGGGCCTTTGATAGATGAAGGAAGACAGCAGTTATAAGGTTGCCTTCATTTCTACTTAATTTGACTGTATTATGGAATTTGAGTTGGGTAGTGGTGGTGCTATGTTGTGCCCAGAAAACAGTGTTGTGAAAAAGATAGTGAGAAAAAAAAAGTGTGATGTGACTTAGTAGCTGTGACTAAATGCATTTTCTAGGATTTTAGATGGGGGGTGGGTATTACGGCAGCAGGTCTATATTTGGTAATGTCAGTAAAGTTTCTACCTTTCTGGAGGGATTGTATGTAGTATTTTTTTCCAAAGCTAGGGGACCTAGGATTCCTTAATAGAGCAGTTTATTAGGGTGGATACCGGGAGGGCTGTTGCTTTGGGTTTATATCACATGATTGAAAGCTGACAATATCGAAGCTCAAAACTTCGAACTGGCAAACTCGAAAACAGAAAACATCGAACGTGAAAAAAAAAACACTGAACACCCAAAACAACACAAAAACTGCTCTATGCAGGGGGTCAAGCCCCCCACACCCCCTGCTACTTAAATATACCAACTCAGAAATCGCACTACAGTGCAGTAAAGGGAAATCTTCCCTTCCTACACTCTATGGTGATCTCCACTTTACGTTTCGATGTTTTCCATTTTCAAGGTTGCAAGTTCGAAGTTTTGAGCTTCGAACTTGTCAGCTTTCGATTTTGTGATATACACCCATTGCTTCAGGAGTTATTTTAAGATATTTGTCTGGAATATTGTTTGGTGCTGTAGAGGTACACTCTCATTACATTGGGATAAACATATACAGGGCGCATGCTATTATGGTGTAACAAACTGTTTTTCCAGCATGATTTCCTAAACATGTCTGTATGCTTGCCATCCCCACTGAAATAGTTATTTATAATGCCAGACAAGCAGGTACGTTTTTATAAACATTTCAAATGAAATACGCTTGATTATTTGTAGATATTTAAAGAAATAAACAAGAGATGAAACTTTCTAAAATAATTCTTACTTTCACTTTCGATTACTTTTTAAATGTTATTATTTAATTATTATTTGAAAAGTTAGGACTGTTGTTCATAATTTAGTATTTTGTTTTCAGTGTTTTTTTCACTAGTCTGTAGTTTGCCTACACAGTTTAAAGTGTTTAAGAAGTTAAGAACACAAAGTAGCCGGGTGTTAACACCCGCTTAGGGCTACCGTTAACCTTACTGCGATTCCATTTAGACATTCTGATATACTCTGTGCGACATAACGTTCCAAACTGATATAACAGTGCAGTGCATAGCATAGCCACATTGTTACAGCTAACTGCCATATCTGTGAAATGTCCAGATTTTTGCCACACATTTCTAGTGTGCTGCTCATTAAATTTGTGGTTTTCGGCAAATCACTGAGGAGTAAAAGCAATGAATAACTTGCATTTAGTTTCAGATTTTCAGCCTTTGTCCCCCATTATTTTAGTTTTTGTCTAGATTTCTGGAACTAAGAGGGTGAATATTGGATTACACAACCATAAATAAGCGGTTCACGCCTTTCCTCAGGTAATGAGCTCTACGGGTCTTTATTGCGTTTAGCCCTTCTATCGTTGTTCCTTTGTCTGCTGTTTTATGCTGCTGAAATAGTTATTTTTGTCACTGGACAAGCTGTTACATTTATGTAAGTATTTCAAATGAAAGACTCTTGATTGTTTATAGACATTAAATAAATAAACGAGCGGTGAAACTTTATTAAAAGACTTCTTCCTTTTACTTTCGATTATGTTTTTAATGTTATATTTAATTATTATGTGAAATGTTAGGAGTGTTGTCGATAATTAAGTATTTTCTCTGCAATGATGTTTTCACTAGTCCGTATTTTACCTGCACAGTTTAAAGTGTTTTAAGAAGTTAAGAACACACAAAAAAAAAAAAAAATAGCCGGGTGTCCTGCCTGCTGGGCATTGTAATTATGCTAGGCAGTAGTAATATATATATATATATATAGTCTGTGCGCACAGCTATCCAAAGTTATGAAAGTGCAAATTGGGCGGCGGTGAAATTTAAAAAAAAAATGTTGTTGTCTTTTCGGCTTTTCCCAGTTAAAGGTATTCAAAACAGAACTCCAGTCCATAAATTGCGCCCTTTTGAGGCCGGCCTGTACGGCGCCCTAGGCGGTCGCCTAGTTTGCCTATGCCTAAGGCTGGCTGTGCACCTTATGCACCTGTGTTGTGCCTATATGTCACTACAAACAGACAGCTATGTACGGCTGATCTGTCTCTCCCAACCCCTATCACACAGCCATACTGTCAGCTACCTGTAGGTGGCTCATATATCATAGGTCTGCAACTGGTGAGTGTAATACACATGCATATGTAAGGGCAACACATACAAATATATTAATCATACAGTGGCAGAGACAGGTGGAGGGAGAGAGAGAAACAGTGAGAGAGAGAGAGAGGGGGATACACACACACACACACACACACACACACACACACACACACACACACACACACACACACACACACACACACACACACACACACACACACACACACACACACACACACACACACACACACACACACACACAAAGTAATAGACCGATGCAGACACGCTGAAAGGCATAGAGTGTCGTCCTGCTGCAGACAATTGCACACTTTGTGTTACTACTACCACTTCCCGCTATGAAGGTGAGTCCCATTGCCTAAGCAATCTGACATCACCTACTGTTGTGTGTGTGTTTGCAGGTGACAGTTTCTTGAAACTTTGGCTGGCAGAACAACGCTGGTCATTGCCAAACTTTACAGTGCCATCTGATGACACTCACTTTAGAAGTCAAGTCAGTCCCCCAGTAACCCAGTAAGCTGTGTGACACTTCTAATAACTGCGTAATTCTGTAGTACAAAAAACTAGATAGGTTGCAATTCTAATCCCAGCACTGACTATTGTTTGTGTGTGTGAGAGAGAGAGACAAATGTATATCTTCTGCATAGGTGTTTTGACAATAACATTTTGAGGCCAGTGGAGGGCAGTATGGTACCCATTTCCCCACTTTACAAGGCTGTGTGATGACAGTCAGTTTAGAAGCTACCTCAGACTATGAGTAGCTCAGCAAGCTCCATGGCGCATGTAGAAACTGCGTAATACTGTAGTACAAATAACTAGATAGGTAGGGTTTTAATCCCAGCACTAGCAAGTGTGTGTGTGTGTGTGTGTGTGTGTGTGTGTGTGTGTGTGTGTGTGTGTGTGTGTGTGTGTGTGTGAAACAGAGAAACAAAAGCATATCTTTTGCATAGGTGTTCTGACAATAAAATTTTGAGGCCAGTGGAGGGCAGTATGTTACCCATTTCACCAATTTACAAGGCTGTGTGATGACACTCAGTTTAGAAGCTACCTCAGACTGTGAGTAGCTCAGCAAGCTCTGTGGTGCATATAGTAACTGCGAAATACTGAGTACAAGTAACTAGATAGGTACGGTTCTAATCCCAGTGCCGGCAAGTGTGTGGTGTGCTTGAGAATCATATCCTCTGTGGGTTTACCATTATTATGTGCATCCCATCCACGCTTTTTGCCACCTCCCAATGGCATTACTTTATTTAGCATTTTACTGGCATCTTCCTCCCATGCACCATGTTACACCATTGCACAGGCCATTGCAGTCATCTGTACAGATGTCTACACAATATTTGGTAGGTGGCAACCCATATGTGGTATGTGTCCCCCAACAATGGCCATGCATGTGATATTGATGGCAAGTAGGTCGCAGTTACTGTACCCACACATATGCTAGCATCAGATATCATACATGATGGAAACCTCATGGTGATATGATGTGGGTTACCTTGTCACTTGTCCAGGCTTGTAGGAGCAATACATAACTGCAGTCGCTATTCCTGGTGGGTTATGTCACTATCCATAAAGGCTGTCACAACATTAAGTGTTGTAACAGGTATTGGGTTATGCCCCATGCATTTCATGTATGTGGACTATGTCATGTGTATGTAGCAGTATACTACATTAAAGTGGATGTCTTGGTGTAAGAATCTGTCCATTGGCAACTGTGTTTGTGTTACTGTATGCACATCCCCTAGGTCAGTCTTTACTGTGTGTATGCTAAGGATATTCCAGTTTCTCTACCTCTTCCACCCTGTGAACTGCAGAATACATACCACAAACCTGCCATACACAGTGACATGCATGCCCTTATCAACCGCATCAGGCTTCAGTGTATTTGAAAGAAATTGCAGGACCAACAGGTGCTCACATGTGCATCTGTTGTGGTAAATAACGTGGCTAAGCTGGTGAAGGACCTACTGACAGTACTGGAAAACCTGTTCCAAATGTATGGGCCTGCCTGTGTTACTACACTACACTGCGGTGACATGTCTGATGGCTACCTGTCTGTGACAAAGGGTATGTATGGTAGGTCACTGTCTGACAACAGTGTTCACTACACATTATTACATGCATACACATGTGGTAAACATACATATAAATCTGTACCCTGGCTATGAAATGGTCAGTGCATTTCCACTCTGCCACACTCCAGGTTGGTATTGTCTGCAGAGTCACAGCCTGCAGACACACACACACCTGGAACACAAACATAATACAGCATGTCAGACTACATTCAGGCACTGGTACTAACAGCAATAATGCATCATGGCTAATAAGGTATATGCACCTCTGTGTATACCCATAACAAATGCAAGCAGACAGCATTTTAAACAAAATTACATATCTACAATGTATGATATTCACCCTGTGCATCAGACCCATATTAGCCTGTCCATGCATTGATGATATAGATGACAGGGATGTTGCATGGGTATCATCATATGCACAGGGTTGGTGTGGGTGTGCCAGAGGCCTAGGCTGGGCCATATGGTTGACATCCATGTGTGTATGTTTGTACTGCTATTTTATACATGGGCTGTGTAGAGGTGCTGTGTGTGTCTGGAGGTGACTCGCCTGTGATACAGATTTGTGCATGGGTATATATGCACACAGTCATGCCATGTGGATGCCCTACACAGGGGTATATTGGACAGCTGTGGACTGTACAAGGCAGGGTCCAAAAATACAAAAGAGGCAACACCACAGCAGATATCAGTATATACATGTAGATTTAATAAATCCAATAGTTCAGAACAGTGAGCGCTTTCACGTTATAAAAATGTTTCATCAGACTTTCATACACATACATTCTCCATTTAATTTAAATAGTAACCTCATTTCATCAGCCTCCAATCACTTAATAAAATTAATTATGACATCACACTCACCAAACAGCTCTATAAAATCATCATAAAGGCCCCGTCTAAAACCTATATAGAATTTAATTACATTTTATGTGCAAAAGTATATTTTTATAAGATATAATAAAAAATAATAAGAAAATCAAAATGCTTAATGTACATATGACCTAGCTGCTAGGAAAGGTTTCAGTGTTATCTTGTCATTTAAACTACTCATTCTATGGGCTTATAGACATATAATCCACTTATTTTCTTGTCCCTCAGTGTAGTTTTAGTGTTACCTAACCTACTAGTCTTTTTAATTAACTCCAAGGCTCTAAACCTAAACTTGTGTGTCATGCCATGGGTCAACACATGTCTAGCCAATGCGTTATTTTTATCTTCTTTATTTATGGCATATATGTGTTCTCTCACTCTCCCCCTAAGGGTTCTATTTGTCTTGCCCACATAAAAAGATTTAAATACCTGGCATTGTGCCAGGTATATTAAGTCCCTTGTTTTGCAATCAGCATAATGTTTGAAAATATAGTCTTGTCCAGTATTTGGATGGATGAATTTATTATCACCTGCCATGTACATGCGTTGATTGCAACTTCTGCAGGCAAACGTCCCTTGACTATCAGAGTGTATTTCATTCATATTTCTACCAATCTCATAGCATAACAATCTCTTTAAAGACTTAGTATTCCTGTATGTGTAGCTCAGTCTTGTTCCTACTATTGTTAAAATTTTATCGCCTACACTTAATCATTTCCAATTCCTATATATTATTTCTTTTACCTTCCTATTTTTATTTGTAAAAGGGATTATCACCCCAGTCATATTATGGCTTCCCAAATTCATCTCTTCATTCTCATTTGCATCCTTTACTGTGATGTTATTCCTGCAGAAAAATGGTCTCCCTTTCCTCTTTCTCTGTATCATATTTTCATTCAGTGCCTTTTCTATCTCATTGGCATGATAGCCCCGGTATATAAAATTATCGGCCAACACCTTATGTGTTTTATGATAGGCTTCATCATGACTGCTAAACCTTGATACTCTCATTACATTGGGATAAACATATACAGGGTGCATGCTATTATGGTGTAACAAACTGTTTTTCCAGCATGATTTCCTAAACATGTCTGTATGCTTGCCATCCCTACTCTTAGTCAACTGTACATCTAAGAGCTGCAATTCTGTATAGGAGCTATTGCACCCAAAAGACAAAAAATCAGTCATCCCATTAATGTAATGAACAAACTCATCTAGTTGTTGTCTGGTCCCTTTCCACACAAGGAAATTATCATCCACAAACTGTCTGTAATATTTAATGTAATTACATATGTTTATCCCAATATAATGAAGGGCCAAGCCCTTAGAGTATCAAGGTTTAGCAGTCATGATGAAGCCTATCATAAAACACATAAGGTGTTGGCTGATAATTTTATATACCGGGGCTATCATGCCAATGAGATAGAAAAGGCACTGAATGAAAATATGATACAGAGAAAGAGGAAAGGGAGACCATTTTTCTGCAGGAATAACATCACGGTAAATGATGCAAATGAGAATGAAGAGATGAATTTGGGAAGCCATAATATGACTGGGGTGATAATCCCTTTTACAAATAAAAATAGGAAGGTAAAAGAAATAATATATAGGAATTGGAAATGATTAAGTGTAGGCGATAAAATTTTAACAATAGTAGGAACAAGACTGAGCTACACATACAGGAATACTAAGTCTTTAAAGAGATTGTTATGCTATGAGATTGGTAGAAATATGAATGAAATACACTCTGACAGACAAGGGACGTTTGCCTGCAGAAGTTGCAATCAACGCATGTACATGGCAGGTGATAATAAATTCATCCATCCAAATACTGGACAAGAATATGTCTTCAAACATTATGCTGATTGCAAAACAAGGGACTTAATATACCTGGCACAATGCCAGGTATTTAAATCTTTTTATGTGAGCAAGACAAATAGAACCCTTAGGGGGAGAGTGAGAGAACACATATATGCCATAAATAAAGAAGATAAAAATAACGCATTGGCTAGACATGTGTTGACCCATGGCATGACACACAAGTTTAGGTTTAGAGCCTTGGAGTTAATTAAAAAGACTAGTAGGTTAGGTAACACTAAAACTACACTGAGGGACAAGAAAATAAGTGGATTATATGTCTATAAGCCCATAGAATGAGTAGTTTAAATGACAAGATAACACTGAAACCTTTCCTAGCAGCTAGGTCATATGTACATTAAGCATTTTGATTTTCTTATTATTTTTTATTATATCTTATAAAAATATACTTTTGCACATAAAATGTAATTAAATTCTATATAGGTTTTAGACGGGGCCTTTATGATGATTTTATAGAGCTGTTTGGTGAGTGTGATGTCATAATTAATTTTATTAAGTGATTGGAGGCTGATGAAATGAGGTTACTATTTAAATTAAATGGAGAATGTATGTGTATGAAAGTCTGATGAAACATTTTTATAACATGAAAGCGTGTTCCAAACTATTGGATTTATTAAATCTACGTGTATATACTGATATCTGCTGTGGTGTTGCCTCTTTTGTATTTTTTGGATTTTTGTACTGCTTCTGAGAGGTACTTTGTCCAGGACTGTTTTGTTTTATTTTCTGTACAAGGCAGGGTGTCCAGTTCATCGTCTCCAGCCACTGACACGTGAACTAGCCCTGCCAGGGGTCTCACTGGCTCCACCAGGCCCAAGGCCAAATGCAGTACCGCTCCCTGATGGTGACTGATGTCTGCTGGATCTGCATCCCTGATGGGACTGGCCAGGACCACGTCCACATGGCCTGCTGTGGTGTATGGTAGACAGCAACCCCCCTTCAGTGGAGCTGTTGTCACTGCCACTATGGGATTGTGAAGATGCACAGCCCCGTAGACTCTCAGCTGATGTTGCTGCTGACCTACATCCACTTGGCTGACGCCCATCTCCCACCACACACTCTAGCACAGACGTGACACAGTTGAGGACTGACAAGGTCTCACCCCACCATCTATCCATGACCTCAGTTTTTTGGTGTGTCAACAAGGTCACGGATGTCGTCACATAAACCAGGAATACCTGCATCCAGCACCCTGAGTATCTGTCTGTTGTTGCATTCACTTTAATGCCTGTGCATCCATCACAGCCCGAAACATCCATCTGGTGACACTTGCTGTGGCACTTACAACAGCAGCTTGATGAGCAGCAGTCCTCCTGTGAGCACCCTTGTCCATCTGCCTGTGTGGGGGCTCACCAGCACTCTGGCTATGACCAGTGTGTGCACTCACACCTGCCATAGTCTCCACACTAACCTGTTCCATGCCACCACCTGACAACTGTCCATCATCTGTCAGTGCTGTGAATGGGGCATGTGTGGGATTGTGACTGTGTGTGGTGACAGTGTGTATGAGTGAGGGATGCCAACCAATGGCACAGATTCAGCCCCTGACAACACCGCCTGTGCCTGTATATCAGCATCATCATTGGCAGGGTCTCTGGACATACTGTCATCAGATACTGAGTGGGAGGGACTGCAACCACCATGAACACCTGTGTGGAAAAGAACAACATATGTAACATAATACCCGCACTATGCCATTTCCTGATACACATGCACACAGATGCACACACACACACACACACACACACACACACACACACACACACACACACACATACAGGTGAGGTGGCAGACGCATCACACAGACCTCACATTAGGCAAATGCTGACATTCACAACACAGTCAGACCACTACATACCCTGGACATGCTGTCAACAGCATGCAGTGCAGCCCTTTACACTTCCTGTTACAACTTCTGTACACCTCTGTGATATGTTAGTATTGTTAGGTGATGGGCATTGTAGTAGCACACACTGCAGACATGTATACACAATTGCTGTTCACCTGTATAGCACAGTGCCAACTCTTACAGGACATGCCTCCCAACTGTGCAGAGTGTCATTGAAAGTCTACATGTGTAGGCCAGATGTCTGCTCTGTCTTTCATAAATCCTGCAGTTGTCTGTCACCTTACTCTGCTGATATGGGTTCTGCTGTCACTATGTAGTGACATATATAGAGTCTCACACCTCCAAATCTGAAGTACATATATGTCACAACATAACTGCGTACACTTACAATTTCTGAATCTTATAGTGGATATTGTGTGTACGCAACCATGTGTACATGCCAGCTATGTCCCATATATAACATGAGTGCACAGAAATTCTGTGGTAACATCACCCAACTTTACTGTGACCTATGACCTATGCAATCTAATTGCAGAACACACACATTGGGTAGGGGAACATGTTGGAGTTGCAATATGTACAGTAGGCTGATTGCATGACTGTACACACCCTTAGGATAATACCATGTTACAGCACATTCTCATTTCCTAACAGCAGTCAGTGTGCTTGTGAAGGTGTGTCTGAGCATGGCATATCTGCACTTTGCAATATGTGTACACTCGCCCTTGCAGAAGGTGTCACACTCTGTTGGATTGCAATGGCATGACATCTGCAAATGCCTCTTCAGGGCACCACACAGATCCTGTAATGTATGTATGTGTACACTGTGGCTGGGCTACTCCAAAACTTTGATTGTCCATTGTGGAGGACATTCTTTCATGAATGTTGATGTATGGTATGGGTCAGTGTTGTGTGGAAATGAAGTCCTCTCCATCCACACCTTTCTAGCAGAAACATGATGATTGAGTAGCAAAAATTACTAGCATGTTGAACTGTTCCTAATCCCCTGCACCTTGCCCACAGGCACACATCCAGCTCATGAACAGCAGCCACAAAGCAGAACACTGCCATCAACATGCTTCAGCATGGGGATGGCATTACCCTGCTGATGCACATTGTCATTCTTCTGCCAAACAAAACTGTTGGCATAGTGGACAAAACGTGCAACCTAGTGTCATTAGACCATAACACATCTCCGTACATGGTAATGAGGGACCTGCAGTATTTACCTGACACATCAGCCAGCCCTGGCTGTTGTTCACTGTGTGAGATGCCTTCCGTCCTTCAAGCCTACACCATAGGCCAGACATGTGGAGAATATGTGGGATTGTACTCACATGTAGTACACAACTGGTACATACCACTGATTCCTCTAACACCTGTAGTGTTGCAGTAGGACTCTTGTCACCCTCCATGACCACCGTTGGTCCTGTCTTTCCCACACATTTGGAGGGCTGTCCAGTCCTATGCAATATCACTGTTGGCCCATATGTCCACCTCGATTTGATGAGTGTCTGCACTGTGTTACATGGTATATGCACTGCTGTGGGAATGTGTGTTGACCCTATTCTACCCTGCCCCTTGCACAAAGGAGATCCTTTTTCTGCTTTGCATGGTATATGAAAGTATTCCCGTTGGTGTAGCAGGCCACAGAGAACATGTAGGATACTCCTGGTAGGACAGCAGAGCGATATTTGCCATTAATGTCAGAGTGTCAGTAGTTGACAGCAGGTTTGTACCCAACAACACATACATCTGTATTAATATCTACATTTGCTGCAACACAGTATTATTTTCAGACTGTGTACACATATACATTTAATGTCTTCTACATTTATGTGTCAACCTTGTTCCCGTAACACAATTATTTATCTTACAAGTGAGTTGTACAGGTTATATGTCACATGACAGGTTGCAAGGGTGTGTACATGTGTGATAGTGTTGCCATGTTTGTACCTCACAAATGGCCATCATTTTCATAGGAGTGTGTACACCATTTAGATGCAGTGCATAACACTTATAAATATGTCCCTAGATTTGGCCATTTCTCCCCCCATTTTGTCAGTATTTCTCCGGATTTCTTGCAATTACAGGTTGGGAGGTATGGTACAGATATATGATATCCCCTGCTAATACACCCCTGTGATGACCACTGTGATACAATGCAGTTAACCCCACTACAAATGAACATGCAGATATTTACAAAACAGTTGAGAGTAACAGTTGTGTGCATGGTGACATGCATGACCTTAACATGCCTGTGTTACTGGTGAGGCACAACAAGATAATACCATACTCACCAGCTGAAGGCTGATGTCCTTCATGCAGACCAGAGGTACCTATGTAGGTGTGGGGGAGAGATATTGTCAGCAGGCTCACAGTTGTTAGTGGTACAAAGATGAATGCTGTGTGTCTGCACAGGTACAGTATAAGCTATGATACTACCCAATTAGCTGTCACTCACCATAGATGTGCACTTCTGTGCATTACCAAACCCCACCCACAAATGCTGTTTTACTGACATATGCATGTAGACACTCTATAGAGGACAGTATGACTGATAAATTAGTACACTGATGTGCTCTGTGGCCTTACCTGGATACTCCTCACCTGTTTCCTGGATGCTAACCACCTCCATGAGTACCACGTGTTGTGCTGCTGGTCATGTGGGGGCTACCCTGAGGTTGGCAAGGAGCTCCTCAGTAGCCAAGAGTGTGTTGCTGGACTCCCACCTGTAGCTGTACTGTTTCTGGCCATGGCAGCAGCCCTTTGCCGGGCATGATGGATCTGGTCAGTGACGCAATGCCTGATCTGATTGTATGTGTGGCCATGGTGCTCTATGTTGTTCACTCTGTGGACAATGTCATCCAACAGGGCAGTCTGCTCCTGCAGACATTGGTGGCTCCTTGAAAACAGGATGCTGTGGTGTTCAATTACTGCCTCCACTAATGCAGCCGTCTCTGCCTCTGTATAGTCTGGGAGCCTCGCCATGCTACCTGGAAGACATAAACACAGAAACACATCACAGGACCTCAGACATTTTGACAGAGTTATACACAGAACAAGCACATCAATATTGAGTATCAGCAGTCACCACTTCCAACACATCATACCCCTGTTGTGTGTTAGCACAGTATGAACCTGCATTGCTGTCCTGCTTCTGATGTGTCATGTTCCCCCCAGTGAAGGCCAGTACATTGCATAAACCAACATTCACCATCCACGTTTCTGTAGGGGGTGACAGCGTCCATGTTCCTTGCATATGGGATGTCAATGGTGCTCCAGCTTTGCTTCCATACAGTGTATAATGGAGCTGGTAGCATATAGCTGGCTGTGTTTATGTAGGATGCAGACAGGTATGTTCTCAGGTCCCATTTGGAGTTGCGTTTCTTGACTTGTATTAGGTAGTATGCACCTACTCCCTGATGACTGGAGGGGTGTGTGTGGTATGCATATTCACCTACAGTGATGGTGAGCCATGGTTGTGATGTTTGCCCTAAAGCTGTCCGCAGCACTCTGTCTGTACCTATGGTGCATGTGTATGTGGACGGATGACATTGATCACTCACACCATTAAGGTCTGGGATAGAGTACTGGAAGCTATGTTAAGAAGGGAGATGAGGAATACTGATCAGCATTATGGTTTAATGCCAGGAAAGAGCAGTACAGATGCAATGTTTTCTCTGAGAGTGTTGATGAAGAAGTACAGAGTAGGTCAGATGAAGTTGCATTTTCTCACTGTGGACTTAGAGAATGCATATGACAGGGTGCCTAGAGAGGAGTTGTGGTGTTGTATGTGGAATTCAGGAGTGGTGAGGGAATCTGTAAGAGTGCTACAGGAGATGTGCAAGGGTAGTGTGACAGCACTGGGGTCTGCCATGGGAGTGACAAGTGTGTTCATGGTGCAAGTTGGATTACATAATGGTTCAACTCTGAGCCCTTTCTGACTTGGAGTGCTGATGGACAGGCTGACAGACAACATCAGACAGGAGTCACCGTTTACTGTGATGTTTGCAGATGACATTGTCATCTGTACTGACAGTAGGGAACAGGATTAGGAGACACTGGAGAGGTGGAGCTATACTCTACAGAGGGGAGTGATGATGATTAGCAGGAGTATGACAGGGTATATATGTGTGACAGGGAGGGAGGTTAGAGGAATAGTAAGTATGCAAGGAGTGCAGTTTGGGAAGGTGCATGAGTTGCAACATTTGGGATCAACACAGCACAGTAATGACAAGTGTGGGGGAGAGGTGAAAATGACAGTACATGTGGCTGGGCAGGTTGGAGAAGAGTATCAGCAATGATATGTGACACACAAGTACCATTACGAGTGAGAAGGAAGGTGTACAACACAGTAGTGGGACCAGTTATGTCATATGGGTTGCACTGACAAAAAGGCAGGACTCACAGCTGGATGTGGCACACTTACACATAGTAAGATTTGCAGTGGGTGTCACAAGAGTGGACAGGATTATGGATATGTATGTTACAGGATCTCCCCAGGTTGGACATTTTGGAGGGAAAGCCAGGGACTACTGGGATAATGTTGTTTTGGATGTATGGTGAGGAGGGATGCTGACTATATTGGCAGTAGGATGGTAAGGATGACATTGGCAGGTGAGAGGTGAAGAGGAAGACCTATGATAACATGTATGGATGTGGTGACAGAGGACATTAAGGGGGTTGTTGTGATAGAGAAAAATACAGAGGACAGTAGGAAATGGGGACAGATGATCCACTGTAGGGATCCCTAACAGGAACAGCCAAAGGAAAGGGAGGGAGATGTTGTAATGTCAGTTTGCACAGGTTGCCAGTTAGTTGACAGGCACAACACAACTGTAATAGTAAATGACTACAAATATGAGGCACACCTATGGTCAGTGTGCATAACACTGCAGATCTGAATGGTGCAAGCTCAGTATATCACATGCCTTTCAAAAAAAATCTGCAACACTATTACAGTATGTAAATACCCTGCATAGGTCACTCACATTTCTGAGACACATAACTATATCACAGTTGTACTCACAATGAACATGTGGATATCTACAATATCCCAGTATCTGACCTAGCACTGTCACAGTCAGTATTGTTAACATACACTCCTGTAGTTGGCATATGTGAGCCATCCTTTCCTGGGGTGACTCAGGCCCATGAGCTGTGATCTATGTCACTGCAGACAGACCCAGTTGATATGGCCATAGGTACTGTTCAGCAAGATATCAGGACAGCAAGTGTGGTTGAGACATATTTGTTGAACTTCCTATTTTCCCATTAGTACATACCCCCTACTGCATTACATTACAGGCTTACATGTTTGACTTACCTTTTTTTTCCTCAAACTTCTGTGTCCTGCTGGTGCAGTCTTCAGATGTGTTGGTTCTTTTTTTTGTTTGTTTTGTTTTCTTTTCTCTCTCTCTCTTTCTTGGATGTAACTGAGGCATCTGTTTTGCATAGGCAGCATCCTGCCTTTTGTAGGTAATGCTCAAGAGCAGATCATGACCTGTGCACCAGTTGGTGTCCCCCACTTACTAATTGCATGCAGAACAGCTGTGGTGTTAGTCCTATAGCCAATGGCATAGCAACACACTCCTATAATTGAGTACATCTTGTGAGCTTTTGCCCCTTTTCCTTGCCTGTGAGGAAGATATCATGTAGGTGTGTGAACAACAGCATCAAAGAGGTTCCTTTGAAATACCAGTTACATCGTACACTGTGGAGACAGGCCAACAAACTGGGGGAGAATGTTCCACACATAGGGACAGAATGTAAGTATTGCTGTTATACAGTTGTATGGATGCTAGTGTAACAGGGTTCTGTGGACATGGCTTTTCTGTGTGATTTTAAAATCTGACAGTGTTATGTGGTTGACATAACTCTCAACAGCAGGACAATCTGTAGCATGGCCACATGTTGGACTCTCATGTTTGGTGTGTTTGTCAGACATGTCTTCTATTTGTAATATCAATATCATACTGTGGGGATTGCAGTCAGTAACTTCTATCCATTTGGGTTTCTGACTTCATATCCCTCAGACAATATCTGTTCCAACAAACCCTGTTACACCAGCAAATGTGTCAGTTTATGGCAGCAATATTGCATATATGCCCATGTTTGTGGGCCTCTGTCCGTCAAGTATGTCAGGCTTTTTTCAGATGTCATGTAGTAACACTGTGATAGGTGGGGTATTTCATTCTTTAGTGACTTCATTCCTGATACCATCCTAGTGATGTATCAGACTGCCAGACATGACATGTGTAAGAGGCCTGATATATGATGACAAAGCTTGGACATTGTGTGGGACTATAGCCAGTTCACATATCTGTGTATGTATGCCAATTGTTGACAGACTGTCAGGATTGTGTAGCAGTGTAGTGTGTCAGTGTTATGTGGCCTGTGTAGGGAAGGTGATACATGTGTGTCTTATGTCTCCTTTTCTGTCTGCCTGTGCATGCTGCTCCAGTCTGTCATGGTCTCTCAGCTGTACATATTTGTAGGGCTAGACTGAGACATGTCCCATACCACAGCCAGCCAAAATACTACAGTGTGACTTGGGCCAGTATATGTAGGGGTAGTGTGTGTGAGTAGCAAACATGTTGAGATATTTCTGTCCAGAAGGTCCTTATATTGTACTGTTCGATTGTTTTCACAGTATGTCACTATGACTGTGTTGGAATTGGTTATGGGTATGCACTTTCACAATGGTGTCTGTTTTGCACTGCTGTTACATCCCTGTAGTGCCTGGTATATTTGCAAATAAAAGTGTAATTCCTCATATTGGATTTTGATTACTGTTGTATTAGCCTGGCTGTACTGTGGACAATGCTTGGTAACATGTGTAGGAGCTGGCTGTGGTTTCCATAATGTGATGTGATGTCCAAATATTTGTTGGATGTACTGTTGCTTGGCCTCCACAAGGGTTCTGTATTTCTGACACATCAGTGGGATGATGTGTGGATTTGAGTCGCTAAGTACTGTGAAGTAATTTAGTGTTGGACTTGTGCTATTTCAGTAATTATATGTTAGGACAGACATGAGGATGTTACTGGAGCAACTGTGCCAGCTTATCTACTCCAGTATTTCAGATATGTCCCTATTTTCATGGCTTTCCCCCCAGACTTTGTCATGCTTGGCGTAGATTGGTTGCAGTAAGGGGTTCTGAGCCTACCTCTTGACTGGCCAGATTGTTTCAGACTGTCCAGGTTTATTGGTCATATTTGTGTTGTGTTCCATAGATTCATTATATTATTTCTCTGGTCAGTCACTGTGATGATGTGAGGGTGTCTGACAGTAACTGGTGACATCATATTTCATTCTGAGTGGTGACATCCTTCCGAACATGTATGCTGACAGCAACCCTGTCACTCTGGCAACATTGTAGAAATTTTAGTGCAATGGTTAAAATGATTCCCCAGTTTTTGGCCATTGTCCCCCCATTTGGACACCCTTTGGCCAGATGGGTTGCAGTATGAGTGTTACAGATATGGTTCTGAGGTATGAGTCCACTAAATATTATGAGCATACACACACACACACACATATATATATAATTTTTTTATATATCTATATATGTATATATTTCTATATTACTATATGTATAGATGTTATTTAACTGTTGTTTATGCTGTATATCATTATTTATATGTAGATATGTATAGATTTAATATGTATATATGTATTTATATTATTGATATATTTATATATATATATATATATATATATATATATATATATATATATATATATATATATATATATATATAATATGCATCTCCATACATATATACGTGTGTATTTGTACATATAAAAACCTGATTTTTATTGTACAGAATATTTCTGTACTGTTGCATGACTGTACTGCAGAATATATGGAATAAAACCATTGAATTCCCAAAAACCTGATGGCCTAGTGGTATGTTGTCTGACTATAGTATAAGGGGCCCTGGGTTCAAGCCCTGGCAGGGCATGTTATTTTGTTGCTAGTTATAAGCAGTTGTAAGTGAGTTTGCGCGAAGCTCAGCGATGCTTACGTCCACTTAGCTGGTTTTAGCAGATCTGCAACAGGCTTATCTGGCTGCAAACAGATATTTAAAAAAATATATTTTTACATTTACATATGTCATTTTCCCAGCCCTACACTACCATACATGAGGCATATGAATCACAAATATCATTCCAATTCATAAAAATTAATTTACAAGTGCTTCCACACATAAAATATATTGACCGCTGGGATTCAAACCGCACATGTCTTGCATGCTAAACCAGAGCTCTACCACTACACTACATCAACCATAAGGATTTCTCCTTCATAATTCTATTTGACTCTCATACAACATTTAGGCTGGGCTGAGCAGAGCGCCGCGGCATGCAAACCTGCTGCACTTTGCTTAATCTCTTTTTTCTTTAGAAAAAAAATATATTTAATTTACAACATATATTTCTCTGCAGGTTGCAAGAATATGAGGCAGGGATCTGGCCATTCTGGAGACAGTGATTTACTGTGTGGGCAACTTACTTATGCTTGTGTGCTTACATTTTTTTTTCTTATTTCAGTGTCCACGGACACTGACATGCTCACTTTTCCATTTCATTGTCCGCAGACACTGAAATAATGCATAATATAAGAGCCAGGCTCTAATATTATGCTTCTTCCTTGTTTGAGTGCAGGGGGCATGTTTAAGTGTTTGTGCAGCACTTATACACGCCTCCTGCACTCATACACGGATCATGTACATGTAGGAATGCAACAGCATGCCCTCATTAATATGTAGGGCGTGCTAGTGCTGTATTCCTACATGGAACAGTCTGTGCAAGAATAGAATATTCTTGCATGGACTGTTCATGAATCCAGTGGATAAATTAATTATTATATATTATAATTAATACAGTCAGGAAGGTGAATCAAAGCACTTTTGTATGGTATTAAAAATGTGTGCAAGATATGAAAACAGCCCAAAAGTAAACTTAACCCGCCACTGGCCAAATGTATTTTCTTTAAATGTGGGTTTCAATGATGTTTCAGTGAATCTGAGTTTCAAAGGTATAGAAGTTCTAATGCTAAGTCTGTTTTCATTGTAAGACTATTGCTTTGTTCAGAAAATTTCTATCAGTGTTTGGGCTATACAGTTTGAAATAAAAGTTGTAAATTAAATCCAAATATCTGTAATCATTGTAGAAGGAAAGCATAAACAGTATGCAGACTGAGAGTTTTGAACAGTGTTTATGGCAATTGGGGAGAAATAGCCAAGTAATGGACATGCAAATGGCTGAGTGGGGGGGGGGGGGTTGTGTGCGTGTGGGGCTCTGGGTTTTCACCCCCCCCTGCAAAAAATCTTGTGGGCTCCCCTACTCATTGTAGTGCTACTGCTTCAATATTATAGCAAAGGTTATAGTGCAGATGTTAGAGTTTTATAGTGAGCCTATATAGTAGGGAGAAAGAAAAAATAAAGAGTGTAAGGGGTTACTCTTTTTGGAAGATAAAAATAGGCAGCACCATCCTATTGCAGTGCAAGGAGCATAAAAATAGCATTTTACAATGGTGCACTACTCTAAAAGGGCATTTTCTTTTTTTCTTTTAAATTTAATACTTTATGGAAGGTGCCTCAAAATTCTCTGGGGTAGCTGATGTCACTGGCTTTCTTTCAGTACCAGGAAGAACTATTTTCTTGATTATGAAAAGGTTGGCTTGCTGATGTTTGGAAATTCTAATTTAGGGAGCCACAAAATCGGACCTTTTGAATCACCTTAGGCAAGTTCGCAAAGGTAAAACACCTGGAAGATAGGTTTAGCAGCCTGGCATGCTCAGAATAAGAACACCTACTATAACCTGTAAATGCATAATAAGTCATCCTTTTGCTAAACAATTATATATTCCTGGATCACATTTCCTTTAATACTAAACAGTCCATCATCATTTGCATGTATGTATGCAGCGTCTATTTTGTTTTACAAAAAACATGAAAACCATTGAACTATTAAAGAAATCATCTACATGTGGATAAGAAAAATAAAACACACACACTGTTACAAGTATAGGAATAGTGCAAAACTAGTTTCTTCACTGGTTATACATTAGTGACTAACAACAGAACATCTGTTACAGCTTTCAGAATATTTGCTGCTGCTGCCCAACTTTACAAACATGGTTGTTGAGAAAAGAATTGACAGAAATACTGTTGTTACAACTGACTGAGACAGATAACTGAAGCTTGTATCAAATGCAAGGCAGATAGTTCGTACATCAGTTTTAGAGGAAAAGTGATCAAATGCAATTGTAAAGTCATGGCTAAATGATTATACAGAGTATTTTAATTTATCTGTGCCACACACGGGCTTTTAATCAGAATGCAGCTATTATATAGTTATACCAGAAAAACACACTTGTACTGGAGGGTAAGAACTAAAATAAAATAACATCAGGTCACACTCTAGCTCTTACATGCAGCTAGCTGTTTGTGTTATTTCACTTTCAGTAAAACAGTAATACCTCCAGAGAGGAACAGGAATATTTCAGGCAATAAAACAGTTGTAACAAATAGGCAGGAACACCACTTCACAAAGTTAGCTCTTATAGAGAAAGTATCTGTCTGTTTGCTAGAGAAGGAACTCTAAGAATCTCAGTGGCAACACTCAGATCTGCTCTGAGTTACAGCACAATGGCACTAAATATACAGAGCCAACTGATATTGCCAACATCCGGGCAGATAAGTTCAGTGCAAACTTTACCCCCCTCCCATCCCCTAAAGGACCCATCTCTATACCAGAAGAATGCAAAGCTCCTGTAATCACAGCTGCACAGGTAAAAAACACACTCTCCAAAGCCAAGAGCACAGCATTCATGGAACCTGACAACATCTCAGGCTGTGTTCTACACAAACTACAGAACAAATGGCACCCCACCTAAGTACCATGTTCAATTATATCCTCACCTCAGGCTTTGTGCCCACTGAATGGTGCACAGCGATGGTTATCCCACTCCACAAAGGGGGAGCCACCACGGACCCCTAGAACTACTGCCCCATTAGCTTGAATAGCCTGGTCTGCAAGGCTATGGAACGTATCATCATGGAACTTATAAACAATGACATTGGTAATCTCCAAACTCTGGACCCCACCCAGTTTGGGTTTGTAAAAGGCAGATCATGTATCTTAAACCTGAAAGACTTTTTTGAAGCGGGTCACCAAAGCCGTAGATGAGGGTAACATTGTTCACATAGCCTATCTAGATCTTACCAAGGCTTTCGACACCATCCCCCACTCTGGAATTATAGATAAACTCACTAAACTAGGTATAAATCCCTATGTCACAAGATGGGTTGCCAACTGGCTCACTGACAGAACCCACACTGTGAAAGTAGCAGACTCCAACTCCAACTTCAGACCAGTGACAAGTGAAGTACCACAGGGTTCAGTCCTGGGTCCTTTCCTGTTTGATATCTATTTCTCTGAAGTACAGGCTAACACATAAGGTCTTTGGCTAATGAAGTTCGAAGATGACTGCAAACTAGGAGCCATAATCAAAACACCTAATGATTTGGACATCCTACAAAAAGGCCTCACTGAGACAGATGCCTGGTGTAAGCCATGGCCTCAAGCTCAATGCCAAAAAGTGCGTTGTCATCCCTTTTGGTAAAAACTCTGTACCCATGAACTACCACATAGGCGATAGTCTACTTAACACTGAAAGTGTGATAAGAGACCTTGGGACACAGGTTGACAGTAGTCTATCCTTTGATAATCACATCGCCACAGTAGTCAGGAAATCCTTCTACATGGCACACCTCATCACAAAAAGTTTCTCATCCAGGAAAAAAGAGGTCATTGTTCCCCTCTACTCATTACTCATTAGACCCATTATAGAGTACAATGCCCCTTTTGGTATGTACCTCACAAGACATCTACAACAACTGGAAAGGCCATAGAAATACCTCACAAAAATATTACTGGCCTCAAATAGATGCCCTACACAGACCGTCTCAAAAACTCCAGCTTTACTCCATCGCATATCGCCTACTCAGAGGAGATCTCTACCTAACATACAAAACTATGTCCAACCCAGAGCTGTTGGACATGCTCCACTAAAAGAAATCCCAATCCCTCCAAGCTACACGCTCTAGGGACCTAAACCTTGTCACCACAATAAAAGGAACATGCTGGAGGGATAGATTTCTGTCCCAGAGACTTCCCATACCCTGGAACAAACTACCTATCTATATCAAACAAAGCTCCTCATTAGCACTCTTCAAGAAAAATCTTGATGATTGGATAGGAGATAGGAAATTCACCCTGGGGATCACGTCTGTGGCTCTGCTCGACAGGGGCACAGGAAAATAATTTTTTTGTGTGGAGAAAGCCAGGGTACCATTTGGCTAGGCTTATATAGGCCCTAGGGTCAATAGCCTAGTACCTACCTATGAACCTATGAACCTATAAGGGAGAATCACTAACCTAGTATCAAAAATGGTGCTCGTCAGAGACAGAAAACATCATGGAGATGCAGAGGCATAGCAGGACACATGATGAAAGAGAAAGAAAAACAAAACTGGAGAATCAGACAAAGCTGATCCCACTAGCAGAAGGTAAAAGAGTGAGTCGTGAGTAAAACATCTAAAGGTAGGTATATTTCTGTACTGCAGAGAGATAATGGCAGCAGAGGGAAAATAGTAGGAGGAAATTGTAACAAGTGGGTACAGTAATAACAGAGTTAAGACAGAAGTAAAATGAAGATCAGAGAGGATGAAACTGATTTCAGGCCAATTCATGACAGAAGGTGGAGAACATCATCCCCAGTGAGAATGGAGCTGAAAAGCAGGGGAGAGAAAAACAGTGTAGGGTAAGATAGGATGGGCAGATAGAAAGAGGGGTAATGGAGGAAGGACAGTGTGGTATGAGAGCAGACACTTTCCTTGTAAAACAATGCTATCTGGAAGGGTAAACTAGAAGCCCTACTAGTAAGTGTGTATGTGTTTTACAGTGCTCATTTTAGTGCTGTTGTATATGTATTTCTAATATTACAGGGAAGGTTACATTGCAGCTGTTTGAGCTTGACAGTGATCTTATTTAATACGGGTTACTAATATTGGGAGCAAAATAGGGAGCACCATCCTCTAGCAGTGCAAGAAGCCTAAAAAATAGCAGTTTACAATCCTGCACTACTCTACACATGTATATTATTTTTTTTGTATTAAATTTAATACCTTATGGAAGGTGCCCCAACATATTCTGGAGAAGCAGATGTCAATGGCTTTCTTTCAGCACCAGGAGGGGCTATTTTCTTGATTATAAAAGGGATGGCTTGCTGTTGTTTGAAAATTCTAATCCAGGGAGCCTGCATTACAGTGGAGTCCTTGTAGCTAGAATACAGTAAGCCAATAAACTATACACAACTGACTGAGGTCACTAAAATTACTTTCAGTTTGTCATAATCACTTACTAAAGCACAGTGCTGCCAATCACATCTGGGTGACTAATGCTTAAGCATTAGTTCATACATACTTTTTTATTTAATTTAGGATAAGAACTTGCAGTGGCCTTTGCTGATCAATGCCAAGCATCACACAGATGATGATCACAGACCATAGACACTTCTATTTCTAAGCCATTTCTGACCATGTGAGTAGTGCCTGCATCTTTTGTTTGACATTATTAAAACTCTGCAATGCTGTTTAGAATATAGTATTCCAAACAAGAAGTAAGCACAGAGTAGGATACTGGCAGAGTAATTAAGGAATCAGCAGGATACTAGTTGGGACTAACATATGTATCTAATACTTCACTTGGTAAAATGTTATAAGAAAGAACATTTACACAATGCTGTACAAAATCCAGGATTTGAACACCTGCCAGTCTAACCAACCTGTCTCTGTAGATATCTGAGAGCACCACAGAAGAAGTCATATTTCATTTAACACAAATCACATAGTTGAAGGGCCCATTAGAAATGTATGAAGCAGGGGGGCTATGTGTGCATCAAACCACACCTTTACTGATAACTGAAATATCTCATATGGTGTAGATTAAACTATGAAGACTATTAGACATATAATAACTATCTCCTCACAGTGATATCAGTATTGCTTTCTGTCACACAGTGGGGCTAAGCCTGGTAGCATGAGGAACACTATAATGAATCCAGTCAAAGGGGAAAACCTCACCAGTTTTTACCACAGGACATGAAACAGCAGCTATGGTAACTGAAGAGTGGGTATTGGTGGTGTTTGATGCCAAGCAACTCGAAAATACTGAGGACAGAAATATATATTTTTGTTTATGGGCCTCTTCTGGCCATGTACATGGTATGTGAAACTAGTTTTTGACCAAATAAAAGGTATTAAATGGGGTTGATAGGACAGTAGTGAAAATGGGGAGTAAGCAGAGAGTAAGACACTGTAGGTGTTATAAAGGAATGTGTAGGATGGTGGTGACAGAGCAATATATCTATCGACTTCTTTACAAACTGACATTGTACTTCTACAAATAATTTGACAAAATTGGATAGTCACATCATAAACGATGTATGACACCAACTTAATGTTGGGTGACCAATTGGACCAAATTAAGTGTGTCATACATAGGTGTAGAGATATGTACAGGGCATTTGTTTTTTTGTGGGATGTTCAACAGTGCTCATCTGTCCTAGCTAATGGACTGGATTCTGAATGAATAAACAGAAATATTGGATGAACTAACTACTGTCTTATGGACTATCATTATTTTATCATGGAACATCATCACTTGGTTTAGCTCTATTCTTGGTTCTGGCTATTTTTTTAAGAGAGAGAAATATTGGGTAAGGTATAAGAGGGGTATGTATGTAGATTGGGATAGGTAGTAGGGCAGACATATAGGAATAAAAGACAGACAGGGATAGTGATGGAAACAAGACACAATCGACTGGGAGAAGGTACGGGACTTCAGAGATGTATCCCTGTCCATTGTGAATATGGTGGGAATCTAGTCCTCACCCTCAGAACTGTCACTCCTATCTCATGTTGCATGGTTGTGAGGAAGTGCTTGATGTGACAGAGATTTGGCAATTTTTTGCAGAATCTTTTCCATACAGCTGGTGCAGCTGCTGAGGTCAATCTCCTCCACCAGCCCTGTCAGCTAGTGTTCGGTGACATAATTGCCACCTCCCCTTGCTCTACTCCCATGGGTACCACTGCACCAGCCCCTAGATCAGAGCAACCTGATGTAGGTGGAGCAGGTAGTACAGGGGGTGTGGAGACAATGCTATCTTGTTTTGACCCAGAAGTGCTGGGTGACTGTGCTGCCTGTGGTGGCACCAATAAAGCCACCTTTGGAGGGTTAACAATCCAAGCCCTTGTGGCCAGTGTAGCTTCCCATGTTGGTGGTCATGTTATGGCAGGAAAGACAGTCCAAGTGTCATAACCAAAAAAAAGATGGAGGGTGGGGAGGGAGACAACGGAGAAAAATATCATAAATGTCATGTAATATTAATATATATACCAATCAATAAATACAAATAATTTAAATTTGTTACATCCTTATATGAATGTGAGGCCATGCATTTCTGTTAGAGCAAAGGTTAATCACCTTTATATTATACACATTATGCAAACAGTGTGAATGTAGGAAAACTGGTATATACATTACAACATCATATCTATATGTGAACTGAATGAAAGGTTATTCTAAGTTATTGATTGCAGAATAATATATATTAAGTAACAGAGACTAGTTGCTGCTGCTTGGATTTGACCCCTACAGAGATCTACATTTCCTGAATCATTGATTAATGCAATACTGCAAGAGCTATTAACCCAGAACTATACAATTTGCATATGTAGAGTATGCATACTCATATGTCACTCTGTCAAACATTTATTGACCGATGTACAGAGAATTAATAACCCATTTTCACAATCACTGTTATGAAATGGCAGACTTTCAGACCTAAACATATAGTTACCCTGCAACTGTATGAAGTGTTGCAATCCCTCCTAATGCACCATGCTATTTCTTTTGTTTTCTGCAGAAGCTACACATAACAGAAAAAATAATGAACGCCTATTTATGTTGCCAAGTCATGGTATTGTATTGCCTAGTTATGGGTCACTGGACTTATACAACTAAGGTGGGTTGTGAGATGGAAAGTATTCCCCCATTGGCAAAGGATGCCCTGCTTTCACCTTTTTTTGTCACTATGTGATGGCATTGTTCACCCATGTGTGTGATGTCATTTGCACTGCTGACAAACTTAGTTAAGCTATTCCAAGCCTTGAACTGTGACCTGATATAGTCACCCAACAGAAGCCTTTGGATGTAATGTTTAATAAGGAGTCCAACACAATTCTTGGACTTCTCCTCACACCACCTCTGTGCTCGAAATGGACCACTACCTTCACCATCACCTGCCATATCATCTCAAAGATTTCTGTAAAAAAGGCAGGAAATAGGCATCCAAATCATATTTTGCATCCACCAACCTGTCAACAATGACAGACAAGCTAAACAACTGCATTTACATGACAGAAATCACAGAAATGGGCTACAAGTTAATGTATGTATTAAGCCTTTCCTGTCCAGTTGAGGTGGAAAACATGGTAGTAAGACTTGACCATGTTTGCTGATTAGTGTATTTACAAATACTCCACAATGATCAAACAGATGCTCTACGCAGACTGTCTCAAAAAACTACAGCTTTACTCTATTGCATATCGCCTGCTCAGAGGCGATCTCTGCCTTACATACAAAGCTATGTCAAACCCAGAGCTGTTGGACATGCTCCATGTAAAGAAATCCCAATCCCTCCGAGCTACACGCTCTAGGGACCTAAACCTTGTCACCACAATAAACAGAACATGCTGGAGGGATAGATTCCTGTCCCAGACACTTTCCATACTCTGGAACAAACTACCTATCTATATCAAACAAAGCTCCTCATTAGCACTCTTCAAGAAAAATCTTGATTGGATGGGAGATAGGAAATTCACCCCGGGGAATCACTTCTGTGGCTCTGCTTGACAGGGGCACAGGAAAACAATTTTTTTGGGTGGCAAAAGCCAGGGTACTGTTTGGATAGGCTTAAATAGCCCCTAGGGCCAATAGCCTAGTACCTACCTCTGAACCTATGAACCTATGACTCAGTCAAATGCAGGTTAATGTTGATATCTCATTTATATTAAAAATGATATATTGCCAAATCTGGGCATGCACTCTGGGATGGTTGATAGCATTCATACTGTCAACACTGCCACAAACAAATATGACATGAAAATCTCCATGATGTTAATCTTATTCAGTGCTGTCCTTATGTAACTTTTGTTTAAGTATGACACAATGACTTGGTGACACATAAAAGTTAATAACTGTGAGTGATACCACTTTGGAATCAAAGCCATGACAACAAGGAATTTAAACTTCTGAATTCTCTGTATTAACTGTTAACACCAGAAGGAAACTAACATTCCAATGGT
This sequence comes from Protopterus annectens, assembly GCF_019279795.1. Lineage (NCBI taxonomy): Eukaryota > Metazoa > Chordata > Ceratodontiformes > Protopteridae > Protopterus > Protopterus annectens. The sequence goes on along the minus strand of NC_056728.1, from coordinate 461,741,828 downwards.
GCAATTTGAGGTCTGCAATTTTTTTACATGAGTGGATATATACTTACTTCTGACAACCATGGAAGTGTCAATACACATGTTGCTCCTTTACTGGAGTAATGGTTTTTATGCAAATATATTTTTTCTGTGGGAAAGTTTCCATGGAATTTATTTTTATTACATCTTTAATAATAACTGATGCTTGATGAAGTTAAGTTTATCTAAATTGCTGATGCCAAAGTTTTAAAGCATGCATAATTACTTTCTGAGTTTTTGCCACAGGACATGAATCGCTGGTTCTCTACAATCTTTCCTAAATGCTGACAGTGTTCCATGTTAACTGCCATGCAAAGAATAAGTCATAATACAATTGTTGACCTTGTACATGATAAGCTGCTGTTTTCAGTGACAGCATTATGTATTTATGGGATAAGAAGTATTTAGAAAAGGTCCATACAGAGTTTGCAGGATGCACTATTCTCCACATCGAGCTCCCTTCATAAGATCATCTTTTTGGAAAGTCGATCTTCATATGGTCTAGACATATGATCAACTTTCTGAAAAGTAAACATCTTTCTATTGTGATTGCAGTACAGTGGTAATTGGGAATTTGCCCTTTCAGCACTGTAGTGTGATCTTGGAGTTGATATAAAATTTGCAGGGGTGTGGGGGCTGCAGAGAGGCTTGCCACCCTGCAAAAATACAGATTTTATGTCTTTTTTTTAATATACTCTGTAACTTAGATGTTACGATAGGAATTCTTCTACATTATAAAGCAGAATAATGTACACTTGAGATCACTAAAAATATATGCCACTGAAGCAATGTTGCAACATGTTTTGAAAGCCATGTTGTTGTGCCCTTCACATTTTCTTAATTCATTATTTTGCTAATTTTAGTACAGCATAGCATTGCATGTGCACTGTTTATTTCAAAGCATGTACATAGAAGTGTGCTTTTACTATAATCATTGGTATGAGCAATACAGGTGACAAAGGTCACATTATAATGTTTAGCCAAAGTATACTATTATATTATAATATAACATTACAAATTTTATGTGCAGTTCAGCTTAAAGTATAGAAAAACAAGGATCAGTCATCTTGTATGCCACATAAAGGTAAATATCCTTAATGTGGATTCAAACCATGCACCGCTTGTGCTAATAGTCAAAACATCCTTTATTAACATGCTGAGCTATTAAAGAAGTTACATACCAAATGTTTTCTTGCATTCGGTAAAGTCCAAACTGCCATGCAAGGTGCACCTTCACCATTCTCATTTATATGACTAGTGGTTAAGTCTTTGCGCATGTGAAATTTAATTTTGAGTTTTTGTTGCAGGAAGTGAACTGTCATACCATAAAGGGCACTGACACACAATGACACCCATCGCACAAAAGATGACGCAAAAAAATGCATTCATAAATCAGTTTGATGATTTCTCAGTTTTTTGGGTTTACACAAGTAAAATGTTTACAGTAAGTATCCCTACAGTCACATAAATGGCACTTCACAAGATTAGAACACTATGCCTATGGCCTTGCAATGAAACATTGGCATGCTGAACATGTTTTGGCACCTGAACATTTATGTACAAAAGTAGACAAAGTAAAACACATGTGCTTAGCATGGTACTACTGAAATTTACTATAAGTTTGCTCTGTCACCATGTTGTCACACTATTGTTATTTGTCCTGTCACAGTACAATTGTCTGACTGTGATCATTGCAGAAGTGAGGATAGTAAAGCATGGGAGGTTTAAAAACAACTGTCTGCAAGAAATACATTTCTGAGTTCAGTTTTTGTGCATTGCTTCATTGTATTACCTTTATACATTGAATGAATTACATTTTGCAGTAAGTATTAGCATTTATTTCTAAGTTGTGTATATAATATTAGTTAAAGTTATTTTGTCATCACAGGCACCTAATCTATTTACAAAATGTTAACCAAAGTGTATGTTTCGAGGTTCGCTCCTAACTCAGTAAATATAATTTAAACCTTCTCAGTAAGGCTTTTCAACTTGACACACACTCTGTCAGTGTACTTCTCATTAGTAGCAGTGCTAAACAAATAACTGAATGAGCAGAACTGCTAATGAGTCAAACTTTCATGGCATTACCTAGTTAAAGGTCTTAAATACTCATTATTGTGCTATTCAGGTGTTGGCACGTCACTGTTTAGGTACTAACACCATGTTTACCTGCCCAGCACATTGAACAGATTGAGTGATTCAGGAATGATAATGAGTTTAGACCTAATTACTATATTAACTATGCACAGAGGGTTAATCTACATGATATAAGCAGGACCTGGAGCTACATAACTTCCATCATGCTAGGGAATACTGTTTTGTTTCTCAAGTGCTGCCAAACAAACTTGCTGACAACTGTTGATTTGTGATACTTTTAGGATAACTGAAATCTTTCAAGGTATGTAATCTTCCTAACTGTTTTATAATTATATGTTGATAATTTATTTGCTATGACTGTTGTCTAGCCTGGCAAAGTTGTGTATTTTTTAAATAAACCAACAAAACTATTCTTATTGCAGTTTTCCTTTACTTGTGTATCATGGGGATCTGACAAGATCCTCAGGCTGTTCAGACATGTCTGAGTTGTAGAAGCTTATATGAGTTAAACTGTTAAATTAAGCAACTGTTCTCTACCTATATTTTTCTGTCTGCCTAATAGTTGTATATATTCTTCTATGTACATGAAATCAGTTTGTTCATTTCTGTAGTCATAAGTTTGATCCTTTTGAGGGGGAGGTGCATATGAGGATATTACAGGGCTTGCATTCATATTTTCAGAACTCTTTTGTCTGATAATAACTGATGCCTTCATAATGAATATTTGCTCCCCATATGTATATGTATATATATATATATATATATATATATATATATATATATATAGATATATATATATATATATATATATATATATATATATATATATATATATATATATATATATATCAGCCTGTAACTACCCCCCCCCCATGTCTAGTTTGGTCAGATATGGCTCAAAATCAAAAACAAATGGGGTCATCCTTGCGGAAACATCCCTTCTCAGTTGTTGAGAATGGGATCATAGTGCTGGCTCTCTATCTCAATGGGGTACAGCTCCTCTCTAACTCCATAGCGCACAGCTCCTAGATCCTCATTCAGCAGACAAACCCTTCCATGGCCGTGTCTGGTGACAGGTGGTCAGTGATGTCAATGCTGTGGACGACCAGAACCATGACTACATAAGTGGCAGACATAAGGCTAGTGATATGATTAAAAAAGCTACTGACAGAGCAAAGGCTGTGGCACAGAAGTAAAAGGTTACTGTGGTGGGCCTTCTACAGAACTTCCATTCACTGAGATGAAGGAGTTCCTGTTCACTCTAAGGGATCCAGTCTGCTCAGGAGAGTTCCACAATGCTGTGATGGCTGTTGAGACAGAGGTGGAGAACAACCAGATGATTTCCACTAGTGATGCTAAAGATATAGCATTCAAATATATAAATTAGTTTAGTTTTTGATTTTATTAAGATGTCTTAAGTCTTGTGCTCATAATACTTCTATCAACTGCAATTTGTGTATCTATGGACATCTGGCATTGAGTTATGATAGCCACCTGCATGTGGTATGGACATATCTTTTTGTTATTAGTTATATGTATTACTCTATAAGATTATTTGCATTTTTTATGCGTAGTTGATTTATTTAGCTGCAAGTACTATATTATAGTCATCTTTCTATTTCTTTTATTTTTTTTTTTTTATTTTCTTGGTGTATTCACAGGTGAGGTTGGCAACAGCACTGAGCACCACTGTCCAGTTATTGTTAGAGAAGCAGTAACCTCTGACGAGGATGGCAATGATAAGCAGGTACAGTCTGGTTTGCAGAGGGTATATCTGACATGGAGATTGTGACTCCCATATCCCCTCTCCACAAAAATGTACACAGTTGTTATACCTGCACATACCCATGACACTGATCCATGTGAGAGTGGACATGTTGAAGTGGACATGGTTGATTAGGGTTTTGTAGTTATCCCAGATGGAGAGCTGGCAGAATCTCCCCTAGCTCTTCCACGGGTGAAGTTCCACACAAGGCTTTCAGTAGAGATGCTCAGAGGAGGTATGCTTACCACCCTCCCCTGATGGTGTGTCAGTATCTGCTACCCAACATATGTATGCAGGGCCACTGTGGAGATATAGGCAAGTTTTACCAAGGCCTCAGAAGAGATAGTTGGACTACTGCTTGTCATGCATTATGTCATATGAGACTACATAAACTATGTGAGTGACATCTTGGAGAGGAAGAATTACAAACTGGACCATGTAGTGTCTGTTATGGAATGTCTGCTGGGGATGGACAGCATCATAGCGCTGAATAACTACATCATTTAATGTGAGCCAGTCTGGCCAGGGCCATGCCAGATCCTGCTCCCACAATGGTACTACTTCAAGTGCTACTTCAGAGGCGGCTGTGTCCACACCTAGACATGGTCATACACATGATTGCTGTCATGGACATAAGTATGATGACAGCTCATCCAGCAAACATCATTCATGTTCAGGTAGTTGTCATGGAACTAGCAGTGTAACTCCTGGCAGAGGTAGTTCACATGGTGAGGGATATCCACAATGAACTTGGTTCTCTACCATGCACAACTCACACTTACCCAGGATACCAGGGTGTAGTCCCAACACAAATAATGTAGCTGTGTTACTGCTGACTCTCACAAAGTACATCTCACATTGATGATGACACCTCATACACACATAAAACATTCTTCAAAACTGATTTACATCCGATATACTGGCACTGGCAGTGCAGACTTGCTCTGACCTCATCTCTCACATCACTCACACTTCTTTTCTGTCAGGCTTGACATCCTGTAGCCCCACTCGCAAACACTCTGTTCAAATGATGATGACTGTGCCTTTTGCACAATCTCTGATTTAAGGTTGCCATCATCTGATGCACAGAGTGGTCAGCTAATGCTTGTTAATCAAAGGTCATGTTTTCATAAGGATATGTAATAATGTTCAAGTTTGTTTAGTCTGCTTAACTCTGCTAGTGTGATTAGCTGTAGTAGTCATAATATTAGCAGCATTAATACCAGTAGTAAGGTAGCATTACTTATGTATTAGAGCTTGCTCAGACCTTTGTGCAGATGATGCCAAGATTGCCCTGACCCCTGCTAGGGTATTTGACTTGGGCTGCTTCTGTGTGATACACATAAGTAGTCAATGCATGTTTCTGGCAAATGCATTTTTTTTTTCTGGAAGCCAGTGGCACCTTGTGTGGCAGCAACCTCTCCAGCTCCCAATGTGTGTGTTGTGTTTTGTGGTCTGTTTTAAACCATTTGGCCTGGTTGAATGGGCACTGTGGTGTTTGTGGTGTCTGTGTTGCTTTGTTTTTATTTACTGGGGTAATTGGACTGAAATTGGAACTGAAAATGGAAGTTTGGGCCTTCAGTGGCAAGTTAAGTGAGGTGCAGAATGCGGAATGCTGGAATCAGACTCCTGGCTGCCTGGTTTGTTTTGAAAGTCCACTGTTGGATTTTTCTGTGTCAGAAGGAACTGGATTGGATTTAGAAGCTACTGATGACTGTCACAGATGTCAGAGATGGAGCTGGTGATGGTGAGATGTGGATGGTTAGGATTAAGAGAGGATAGTTGAACTGGTGGGGTTGTTCAGGGTGATCGTGCTGAATGTAAATGGCAGAAATCCAGTATTTGCTGCTGGTTTTTGTTTTAAACTGGATTTGGTTAGTGGTGTCTAAGGAGACCTGATGAGACCTGACTGGGGCTTAGGATGCTGATGGTGTGGCAAGAGTGATGGCAGCAGTGTGGATGAAGTAGATTGCTGTAGTCTGTGGGATCTTGAATGGTTGATGGATGCTTTGGTGCCTACTGTTGGCTTGGTCACTGTTGTTGTAAATGTCATTGTATTTTTATTTCTGTGTTGCTGTGCTTACATGAGCTTGGAGAAATGAAATTTCATTCAGCTGTACACTTGTGTATGGTCTGAATGACAATAAAGTTACTTTTGACTTTTGATGACTTTATTGTAGGATTGTAATTTGTCACTTCTGTATCGATTATCTTTATTCAGTGGTCATAAAGTTCCATAGCTATCACTATCATCTAGTGATGCAGATGATGCTGATCTTGCCCTATCCCCGGTAGAGTTGTTTGACATGGGTCTGCTTATGCCTAATGTGTAGCTTGGCAACATAATACATACGCAAATAAAATATTTGTGTTTCATTTGAATGCATCATAGATGGTTTTGTCTGTATTTGCTGCAGATATCAGTCATTGCCATGACATTCTTGTATATATAATCATAACTGGATTTTACATAAAGCTTACTTCTGTTAATATACTGTACGATGTATTCATTACAGGTGTCACTCACTTTTGTTATTGCTGCTGAGAAACCATAAACTGGGGTTGTCTATGTCTGATGCTCACAATAATAAGCCATTGCATGGGTAAGCAAAGCCTAGTTTGTTTGTATGCATCAATGTTACTGACTGCATCTGCTTAGCTCTTTTGTTAAATTAAGTTGTTAGTGTATGTACTATTTGCTTCCTCTTAGCCAGTGCCATGGCATATTGTGTACACTTCCATCTGCTATGGTCATCCCCAGCTGCAGATTCCTCACCTGACCTATCATCTGTGTTGGCTGGCCCTGCCTGTGGTACTAGGAACTGTGGTCCCTGTCCTTGGACTCCTTGCTGCAGTAAGATAAGTATTTTGGCAGAGATGGTATTGTCATATTGTAGGGCACCTCCAGATGTATCTAGACAATGGAACCATGATTTGACCATCCCAGATATGCATTCACATGATATTTCTAGTCTGTGCATGTGCATTGTTGTAACCTTACTCAGTGAGATTGTGTGGGTTTATCATAGGAGTTATGAGCCAACATTGTAATGCATATCCTGCACCCCCTACTAGATATCCTAGTGGAAAACCACCCATTGAAAACCTTAGGAACAAGTCACAGGTGTGCCATATTATGGAATCATGGAAATGCCAGGGTGACCTGCATACACATTATGAATATTACCTTTTGCATTATAGACCACCTGACAGCTAATGGAGTGATACCTTTTTCCATTCTCATACCCCCTTCCTAGTTCACCTGGTGGGCTTTTATTTCAATGTGGGTACAGTCTATGGCCCCCATTCCCTCATGGAAATGGGCTATGGGATAGAAAATTTTATATGGAAGTAACTCTCTCCTTGGAGTTGGTGAAAACTAGATGTGTTCCCCCACATGTTACAATATTACACTAAGGGACTGGGAGAGTATTCTTGAGGCAGAGACCTGTAAATCTTCCACTGTGCCCTCTGTAGGTCACTGAAAGGTGTGTGTTGCTAGTATACATAAAACTATACATACCATAGTTTCTACAGGGATGGGTTCTCCACGATTCTCACAGAGCCTCAAGTGAGAACAGCAGATGTCCATTGTTTCATTACAGTATCTCTGTCCACCCTGTAGCACTCTAATATTTCATTATCATGTAGTATATGGTTGGTCAAACATGCTCTGAACACCCAAAACATTCTAAACCAAGGTCTGCCAGAAGCAGTACCTTGTATGAGAGTGTGTTGTAGATAAAGGTTTATAATGGCTGCAGCAACCCCTAACATTTTATTTATTTATTTATTTATTTGCAGTTTGATTACCGGGGAAGTCCACTGGGCCCAAATTGACCCATTTTCAGTGGAGGCCTGGGGAGAAAAGCTCCAAGATGCATTATACAATTTAGATACAAATGATAGTTAATATTAAAGATAATATTATGTAGAATAGTTACTCATAAATGCTTTCAGTATCATGCATAGTTAACAAATTCATTAAGCTTGAAGGTAGGGATCATACAGTTTCATCTGAGGAAAACATATGTGTTAGGTGTGGAAACAGTTTACATACAAATATTTTAAGAAAATGTAAATACACTTTACATACACACATCAACAGTAGAATGCTCTTTACAATATTTACAAGGTTGGGCTGTGTGAGGGTAGCTGTAGGAGTTGTTGAGAGCTTAGAGAGAAGCTATAGGAATTGTTGAGAGCTTAGAATTTGCCAGTTCATTTGTTTGAAAGTATCTGAGAAAGTAGTTGGGTTGAAGCTACTGAGGTTACGAGTTTGAATGTATTGATGTTGGTGTGGGGAGGAACTAGTTGAGCAATGCATAAAGGCTGGGAGGTGGTCGCTAAAGGTATCAGGAATTGTGCCAGAATTATTTTATTTGGATCTGAGACTAAGATCCAATCGATAGTGGATCTGGCAGGGTTTATTTTGTTAGGTCGCGTGATGGAGAGGATTATTTGAGTGAAGTTATATTGGTTAATGGATGGGGAGGGAGAGGGGCAATTGATTTTATTCCAGTCAATATTCACATCACCAAAGATATAAGTTTCATAGTTAATTTCAGTAGAGGCCCATAGAAGAATATTTTCGAGTGTAGATATATTGTTACCAGGTGAGATATATAGGGCAATGATATAGATATTTTATGTTTACTTAGTTTTTGAATTCCAGCGGTTAGTTCAGTGTTCTGGAATTGAGGAATTGGAATTTGGAGGAGAATTAAGGTAAGAAGGTTGGAGTAGACTAGAGCAGTGCCTCCACCTTTTTTATTTAGTCGGTCATTTCTGAGACAATGAAATCCTGGGGGCAAAATCTCAGAGTTAGAGATAAAGGGCTTGAGCCAGGTTTCAGAGATGGCTAAGATATCTGGTTGGTTATGGCTTAATCAAGCTTGAAATTGTTGTTTAGACTTTGTGCATTAATTGAAAAATCTTTAGGGTGTTGAGATAGGAGGAAGATGGTAAGGGATGAGTGTTGTTAATAAAGGATGTAGGACCAGGGTTAGGATTAATATCACCAGCTTGGACTAGGTTGTTGAAGGAGATATCCTTTAGCTATATTGGTCTGTCAGGAATGAATTTTGGAAGATTGTAGATTGGAGCAGGTGACAGTGTCTTGACTTTAGAGGAGAACAATTTAGGGTGGAATAGGTGCAGAGGGTTGGGCTGAATGAGAGAAGAGGAGGTAAAATGGAAATGGGAGTAAGAGTGATGGAGAAGGTGGGTTTGTATGGTAGTTGTCATTGTAGGTGGTACTGGACAAGCATAGGTGGAATATGAAGTAGCATAGTATAAGGGAAGTAGGATCATAAAGAGGAGGCTGGGGGACTGGAGGGTGTGATAACTTGAGGAGAGCATGTTGGAGCAAATAGAGAGTGATATGAGTGGTTAGGAAAATAGAGAAGGCTATGAAGAAGAAAGGGTTTAAAAAGTGATGGAGGTATTCTAGAGATTTAAGGAAAGAGGAGGGGACAATAATTATTGGGTGGAGTATAGATTACAGAGTTTAAGAAGAATGGCTATAGGTGGGAGGAGTAATGAGGAAGGATCTGGTATTGGGTAATTAGGCTGAGAGGGTGGGGTAAGATAGGAATAAAGCTATGAGTACTGGGTGTGTGTGTGGGAATTGGGAGCAGGGTAGGGGAGCAGAGTGAGCCCATAGGGCGGAGTGGGAAAGAACACTAGAGGTGAGTATGGCAGAAAAATTATCAGCAAAGAGCAGTTTAAAGGCTGTAGTTGGAAGGTATGAGCTAAATATTTCCAGCCAGAAAATGAAGGCTGCCTTTACAGAGGGTGGTTTAGCAGGGGTGAGAAGATATTTACAGTCTAAGGATATTAACTCACAATCGTTTGTGAAAAAGTAAAACTTGTTGAGATTATAAAGAATATCTAGGATTTATATTGGTAGATGCTGCCACCTAATGGTAGAAGGAGATAGCAAACAGCAGGGATAGCTGGACCAGTCTTAGGTTTAAATATATTCTAGGGTAGTGATAACAGGAGGGGGAGAGGGCAAATGGTCTGTCATAGGCTGCTAAAATGCACACACGGGAGGGCAGACTAACTCTATAGATAGTACATCAAGTCTACGTTTAATTAGTGTTAAGCAACATGCATTTACACAATCTTGTTGGGGGGGGGGTCTTCTCAGTAGTATTAGTATCAGGCAAGTTGGCCAATTCAGGGTGTCTTCCGGTGATGGCCAGAGGTATTCCTTTTGCATTTAAAGCAGGGAGGGAGCACCCAGGATGGATTACTGTAGAGGAGAGGGAGATAACACTGAGTTAGCTAATATTGCAGATGTAGAGGGGAAAGGTAGCACGTAAGGGATGTTTAGAGAAGGGAGGGTGCAACAAAGCACAGTAGTAGAGAGAGGCTATGGTTAGATGAAGCTGCAGCAAGTATGTAGAGGAAGATTAGGTTTAGAGGATTAACAATGGAAAGCAGCAGCCATTATGCTATGAACAATACAAGTTAGGCAATATAGGCTCCATTAAATAGAACAAAACATTCATTCAGCAGTTCAGCATGCTATCAGTGACCCTAGTCCATTTGAGAGGACAGGGTTATACAGCAGTAGAGCCAAATATAAGCAGCAGAAAGCAAGGGGTAAATGATAAAGTAATACTATAAAATCTCTAAACAATGCAATATACAGTGTTCAACAGACTAACACAGTAAACTATGATATGTTCATGCTGTGCAATAACTTGTGCTGAACAGTTTTCAAAAAAGTTTTCAGAAAAATATAATAGCCGTGTGGTGCCCTTATAGAGACAAATGGAAAATAAAAATAGCTGCTAAGCCACTAATGAAGCTAAAGGCAATAGTAGGACCATTGATCCACCTTAAAAGAGAAATAAAGGCCTTCAATGATATACGTTCGTTGGCGTCCATTTTTTAAATTCTCCTGTGGCTGTATTCCAGAATCTGTTGGAATTCAGAGCTTAAGTGATGATGAAGTATTTGACTTCATTTTATACACCTCTAAATTGCTCTGTCTTGATTTTTTGGTTCATTAACATGCAGCACAGCTGATTATATGGTCATTAGCATATTCGGCAGCTAACCCTTATTTTGTACACATGTACTGCTGTTTCCTGAATCGAAAACTTCTGGTTCATCTTTGCTTGAAATGCTCACACATTCATCAATCTGGGAGTTTGTTTTTAAGAAAGTAAAAATTTAACAGTTTTCGAGAAGTATAAAAAAATATATAAATGGAAAGTATTTATTTTTGTTTGAATAGGAAGAAATTTAAAATATAACAATGAATATGATAGTATATGGAAAACATGAGAAAGAAAACACTGAGATATTGAAAAATTGGGAGAAATATTGTTTTAGTGGTAGTGTTGCCATAATGACTAAGGGGTTTACCTCACAGATACAAGGTAGAAGGTTTGATTCTGGCCTCTGGTTATTGGCTTTGTTTCAAGAGATTTGTCCCAATGTTTTTGGGACATCTTGTGTGGCTTAGTAGACTAGGGAAGTTAGCATGTGTGTTGGCTTTGATGGTTCTAATCTAAAAGTGCTCATTCATTTAGGGTGGAAAGTTGGCATAATAGTTAAGGTGTTTTCCTTACAGGCATAAGGTGTAAGACTTGATTCTCAGCTAGGGTAACTGGCTAGGCTTCAAATGCCCTAAAAGGGCAGTTAGCCTAGTACTTATCTATGAACCTATGTTTGCAGCAATCAGTAGATTATGGAAAATGAAAAATGATCGATTATTGTATAATAACAATAGAGATTATAGAGATGTTCTAGATAAAATACAAAGATGGTTGTGGAAGAAAGGATGAGGAATAGATAAACATTTAAAAAAGATAGTTAATGGCTTAGAGAAATCAATTTTGTGTTTTTTTTTCCGGCTTGAAACAATGAAAATAGAAATGTTTTTTTATGTGTAGATTATGTTTTCAGATTGAAAAAAATGGAAAGAAATGACAAGATGGGTGTTACGAATATAAATGTGTAAATAATGAAAGGTGTAAATAAAGCAACCCTTACACTATTTGATAAGTGCCTCGAGTTCTTTTATATCCACCTGAGCTTCCACTAACTCAAGCAGGTGGGACCTCAATGACAGCAGAAAAGCTGCTGAAGATGATGCCATTACTATCACAGTCATGATGCAGCCTCAAGACAGCATCACACAGTTTCATGGTGTATTGGTATGGCCTCTTACACCAAACATGCCGATATCTCCAGAGCTAGTGACACAGAGACACACAGAGTACATTATAAGGAAATAACAGAAGTGGTGTTATCCCCTCACACCTCAAAACTTCTTTCTTGTGAACAGATTGAACCTCTGGATGAGGACATGACATTGTCTAAAGTTCCATTACCCACTGTGACCCTGCACACAGGGTGCCAGATGAAGATAGCTGATCCCGGAGACATGTAAGAACCTGTAAGCAAAACAGCAGGTGCATCTTGAAATCATTCAGACACTGACTACTGCCACTGAGAGTCAGGTAGAGATGGTTAGAGTATTTCGGGGTATATATGAGGAAATTCACCACTTCACAGAAATGCTTCCTGACATAGCATCCATGTCAGAATTTAACTTTACCTGCACACTGATGATGACTTATCAGACATACATTGTGACAGTGATGGGCTTGGCCAAGAGTGGGACGCATGAATAGCGGATGTATACGGTATGTATCACAGATGTCCCAAGACAGTATTGCAACCAAGTCTGTGGATGCATCTAAGCATAAGCCAGTTAGGCATCATCAGACTTCCACATCACATGGAAGGACGTCTGAGCCAAGATCTAAGTCAGACATCGCTGCCAGTCACTGGCACAAGCACTCCCCACATCTAGTAGGTCTTAACATTGTAGTATCAGGTCACATGGTAGCACTTGTTCCCAATCTGAGAGACCATCCCAGACTCTATCATTAGGAGGCACTGTGTATGGCATGCATGCATTTTCTGAACTGCATGAAGTCTGACACTCAGATACATGTCATTATTTAGTGACTTTAATCCTAGATCATTCTAGTGATTTGTGAAAAAAAAAACACAATTTTAATGAGGTACACCAAAAATATGAGGCAAAGATCTTGACATTCTGTGAAAATCTAAACAGTTGAGAGGTATGAGTGACAGGAAAAAATAATATCAAGCAGCAAAACAGCTACATCTAATGTTACCTACTGTATGACATATTTGATAAGGAATGAGAACATTAAGCCTGCTTGGTGATGAAAAAGTATAACAAAGAATTAAAAAAAAAGTATGATGAGTCATGACAAAATAATTTCATACAAAAAATAAATAAATAAAAAATCCTGAATGCAAAAGCGATGTCATCAGAATACCAGTTTATACTAACTTCATTATGAAATTATCACAAAACTGCTTTTCGCTAAGCATGCATCTACATATAAAGGCTAATTTTGGTATACAATGCATCACATCCCCAGTCACATTTTTTTAAAACACCCCACTCACAATGGTAAGTCTAGTCCTTGTGCCTCCACCCACTGAACTTTGTGCAGATGATGATGATAACAGCAGTGACCATATAAAGTGTATAATTCTGTATGGTACAGGTAGAGAAGTGTCTGATGAACTGTACGAGATGACCATGTACTATTCAGCATAGCCAACAAGTAAGACTGCATGTACAGAGTATTATCTTTGTCAGTTTAAACTGTCATGTTGTGAATGTCATGGCCCATTCTTGTGAAGTAGATCTACCACTTCACCTGCGCTGCCACATACTGTGCATAAGCCTCCCTGGTGGGATGCAGTGCTGCTGCTACCATCTGTTGGCTATCATCACTAACACAACAAAAGATTGTGGGAGCTGCACTTCCACCATTGGTGACTGGTTGTGGCAGGTATGCACTAGGCTGATGCAAAATCATGTAATGCAGAACTTGACAAGCTGTGAAGCTGCAGCACACAGTAACAGGGTCATACTGAAAGCTCCCTTGAACTCATCCAGGCTGCGGAAACAAGCTTTCAGCAGGCTGAACATGCACTCAGTTACTGTCTGTGTCTGGAAAAGGGTGCTATTAAAGCACTCCTCTATAGCTCTCAGTGGGATACAGACCAATGTCATCTATTAAGGTTCAGTTAGGTAGCCTGTGCTACCTGAAATCATAATGGGAAGAGGACACATGGACATGATGTGGTTTCTCAATATTTAGAGGAATAGCTATGAGTGAACAAAATTCTTTAGGTACATTTACCTACTAGGTGCATCTTACCAGGTAAGTAACAGTGCAGTGAACTTGTGTTCCATATGTGGGAATCATGGTTACCACCAGCATACTGAGACAATACATCTGTGATAAAGCCATGTCCATTGCACACTGTGACAGTTAATGAATTGATAGCCCTTCATATTATGAAACTACTCCCCCATGGTCAAGGTGAGCCCTAATAGCCACACAGGTGCAATATATTCCACCAAGCACCTTATACAAATATGGCATTCTGCAGAAGGACACATGGTAGTGGCTTAGTCTTGAGGTGACCCTGGGAAAGGGATGTATTTAGCCCCATAGTCCAAGAACGTATTGAGGAATTGGTGTAGTATCCTTAATACAGAAGCCTGTGACATGCCCCTTGTGGCCCCAGTCTGTCTCTGAATAGTCACGGCAAGTATATTGAGGGTCAGGGCTGGCTTTAGGCAAACTGCATAGTGCCTCCCATCTAAGGGGAGGCTTGCACTTGCCAGAACTGCAGTTTAAAAAACTTTCTTCAGTCTGAAAACTAAAACAAAAAGGTCATTTCTATTTAAAACTGTAGCAAGCTGATTTCTACAAATGAAACAGCATTTTGCTACAGTCAATCTATCTACCTTACACTGAGTTCTACAGTGCTTCATCCATTACTGCAAATGCAACACCAGCATTTCATGAACAAATTTCAGTACTATACTCCATTCCACTCAACTGTCTGGAATTTTTACTTCATATTTTGGTTTGTTTATCATACAATTTGTGTGTGTGTGTGTGTGTGTGTGTGTGTGTGTGTGTGTGTGTGTGTGTGTGTGTGTGTTTTGCAAATCATTAAGGATTGAACTCACTAAATAATGATAGACATTTCAGTTTCAGACTTCATGTCCTTAAGAAAATGCATGCAAATGCAAAACCTGTTATCCAATCAACTTTGTATGTTTATATGAGGAATATTTAATATATGTCCCTGATTCTAGGCCCTTATAATCCATTATTTTTGGCTTTGTCTAGACTACTTCCACTAAGAAGTTGAGAAGTATGCTATACACCCTCACCACTGGCACTGCCAATAGCAACCTCTGACAACTTCAAGAGCAAGAAAAATGTATTTACTTTGAAGATCAAAAGAGAAAAAATATAGGCAGTCAGTTATGCCAGACATGAGATTTGTATATAGCACTCTGTCCAGAAAATTCATGTTGATGTAAAACATGTTATTCTATTAAATTTTAAGTGAATTAGAGTAATATTAAAAAAAAAAAAACTGTCCCTGATTTTGGATATTTGTTCCCCTATTATTTTTACTCTTGTCCAAAATTCTTGACTAAAAAAGTTGACGGATATGGTTGTGGCTTAGGGATCCCAAAAACAGAAGCATAGCTATAGTAGGGTGAAAAGAGTAGCCACCTGAGTACAAGGTGTTAGGGAATGTGATCAGCAGATGCCAATCAGTTGGTAGTGTAGTACAGCATTCATTTATTTACTGGCTCTCTGTAGAGAGTCTTCATGTCTATAGTATGTTTGTGTGGATTTAGTCTGGGCACTCCTCTTTTCTCCCATATTCCAAAGACATGCAGTAGGTGGATTGGACCCTCTAAATCGGCCAGAGGTATGAGTATGCATGTGAGTGTGTGATGTAGAAGAACAGCCTTGGCAGGGCTATCCACCTGGTGGTATGATCCTTGGCTTTAGATGATTATAACTGTTGAGGTGACACACTGACCCCATGTGCAAAAATGGGAAATGGGATTGTGGACAGACTGATGGATTGATGGATGGATTTCTGAATGCCAGTATGGAAATGAGTTCTGATAATGCAATCAGCTTGCTATAATTTAACTACACGTAAGGAACAAACTGGGCCCTGAAATTGCTCAAAGTGGTCCTGGTGAGGACTATACATATGTTGGTTTCTAAAGGAATAAGAAGGCCACACATTCCCTTCATTTCCACTTTGTAAGCCACTGAAGTTCACCAAAGCTTTATAATCTCCCCATTCAGTCTAAACCGGGCAAGCAGCTCATTTTCTTCAAAGATGAAATGAGTTGCACCTTGACAATATGTTTTCCTCCAAAGCTACTGAGTCCCACTTGAAGACACAAGTAGCAGTGCAATGGAAACAAGGAGTTCAAAACAGGATATAGCATATCTGGCAGCAAAACAAAGCAGCTTCACTGATTGCAAAGTGAGCAGAAAAAGTGTGTATTTTTTCTTTTATATCTTATCTGCACATTGCACAATTTGCATAGCAAGCTATAAGTCTAAATCTCACAAGATGGGAAGAATACCCCACTATAATACAATAGGCATAGGATTTACATATCAGACCTCATTTAAATGCTATTATACAGTCACCGGTAAAACACATTCACTGCAACTGTCCAGTAAGTGCACATCTGCATAATGTGATTCTCTGAATCGCATCTTGCTTGTGCTTATGTGCAAATAGTGCAGATACCCGCAGCATATGTGAGTAATGACTATGAACACTGCCATAAATCATTTTTAAAACGTTGAGCAGCCTTAAGTGCTCATACTTATCTGAAATGAAAAGAAATAAGGATGCCTTATGTCTTTTCTCTGCCTGAAATAGTTAGAGGTATTCTGATGAAGAAAAAGAAGCAATAAATGATGTTATCTATGGACTGATGCCTTTACTAGAAATATACTACTATTTTTAATAAATTAAAAGCTGGCATTTAATTGGATATCATTTCAGATGATATTTTACTTTGGTGTTTGGGACATTGCTGGCATAATGTTTTGGCAATGTGCACAATACAATACCAAGATCTGTTTTTTGTGGTTTTATTTTATTGTATGAGCAGAAGTAAAAACAAAGTAAACAACCATAGTTCAACAAATATTCAACAAACAGAGAACATTGAATGAAAGCATTGCATTCCATTTATTATATAAACCTCTTACATTAGTAAACAAGAAAAGGGATATTCATACAACAACAAAAATAAATAAATAAACCTCCCCCTTAATGATGCCTATCCAAAAAGCCATCACAACTTCTATAGTTATTTTTCCCTTTCTGTTCAAATAATTGATAATAATTTCTAACTTTACTCCAGACCTTTCTATCCACATTGCAAAGATTTACAGTACTTGTTAAATCCAGAAAGGGTACGACATGTAACATTTGTAAGGAAAGTCCACCTGCATTTTAAATCTTTTAATAGCTCCCATTCCTTTTCTACTGGGTCAATGTATCATTGGACAAGCAACGTTTATTGATCTCTTAGTTGCTTTCTTGTTTTAGCACAATCTTAAGGTGACACAAGAAAACACTTTCACACAGAGGGTAGTGGACATATGTAATCTGCACATGAATGAGCAGGTGGGAAAGGAACAGGTGTCTTTACAAAGTCATGATACACATAACGATTGCTATTTGGTGGAGTGAGAAATTCTAAACCTGCAAGCAGACATTTCCAAAAATATCCTATATATTCTATGAAAAGCAGATGATTAAAATGAAAAGTACATTATTTTATTTCATCATCAAGTCAGTCTTTGCAGCAAGTGATGCAGCAGTGTACAAAACATATGTCTTACAACCTTAAAAATGATTTTTTTCCAGAGAATGTTTGAAATATTTCCATGAAATCTACAGGAAGAATATTTCTCAATATTTCAGTTAGTAGCACAACAATATGTCCTTGGTGGTGTTGACTTTAAACTATGGCTTTAACAAGTATGCTTTATACCCTTGCATATGCTGTTCTCATCTTCCCTCCTCCTCAGGCCTCTAGCATCCCCTGGCACCTTGGTTTGTGGAGCAGTTTTCATCCGCAGTCTAAGGAGAAAGGTTGCAGATTTCATTCAATAACTAGGAAAGCTGCTGGCTATAATAAATAGCACAACTGCAAGCATGGCACTTTAAATTTCCGGTGATGGCTTGATGCTCTTAAGTTATTTTAAAATGAGAACATGTAGGTTATATGAAATCCAGATTGTAGACTCACCTTCTGCCTAAGCTTCTTATTTGTTTCAGTGCTTTTACAGCATTACGCCTTCATCTGTGAAACATGTTCTACAGTGGCAGTGTCCTGACAGTTAAGACAAGTTTCTGTTAGAAAAACGTGCAATTGTTTTTAATAAACTACAGCAGGCATACTTTCACAATATGTTAGAATGATACGTGCAATTTTCAGTTTGCATTTTTTATTTATGTATTCATTATGTTTATTACTGCAATAAAGTTTTCATCAAAAATATGGGCCTTTGAAAAGAAAAGAAAGTATGTGGTGCTTGCTTTGTCATCTAAAAACACTTGCAGCCAAGTTAAAGTTGTAGTCCCAAATGGACAATGACTATTGTACAAGCAGAAATACTTGAAATCCAGTGATGCAGTAAATGCCAAAGCAATAAATTTGGTTTTATGGATCTCTTGTGTTTCATTTTATTACAAAATGTCTTCTGTCTCTGTGGCCTAAACAACATTTTCCAACCAATGGTCACTCGGTGAGCAAAAACAATGAAACAGGATTAAAAATTTAGAGCTCACTTAAGGCTGCCTGGAATTAAGATTTAAGGCACACCACATGCAAACTTACTTTAATGTGTGTGTGTGTGTGTGTGTGTGTGTGTGTGTGTGTGTGTGTGTGTGTGTGTGTGTGTGTGCGCGCGCGCGCGCGCGCATGTGTGTATGTGTGTGCTTTTTATTAAATAATTACCTTTGTGCATTATATAGAATCCAAATCACATGGTTTAAAAATGCAATATTCCAAATTTATTTCCAAACTACATTTTCAATACTGCCATTAAAAAGGGATATTGGAGTGTTCTTATAAAACAGTGGTTGCGTAACAAGAGAAATCTGTTTCTGTAAAAAACAAACTTCTGACAAAGCAATCATCACAACAGCTTAACCTGATAAAAGGTTATGTTTTAAGTGGACTAGGGTAGTCAATATGTTAGCAGATGTTATTACATTTATATAAAACTTCTTAAACCAAATAAAACAAGATGGAATGGGAATGAATTTATGAGCCCCAAAGTTACTTAGATTCAGTTCAGAAAGTACAAGAAAACAAAAATGCTCTGCTGAACTTTAATGAGATATCATGTGGTTGAGATTAAAGCTGTTAATTAAGAACTGGTTATCATTAAACATTAAAGGTCAAAAAGATGTTGCAGAAGCTGTTATAGCAGGACAAATGATTTGTTCATTATTTTGCCACATATTAATTTATGCTTTCTCTTGACTTAATATAGTCACAGGTAACCTGAATTTTATTTGTAGTTTCTACAGTTCTTGCTAGCCATCAACAAATTGTGGGTAGTATATTTGCTTATCAGGATATAAGAAATGCAGTACAGCAATATAAAACAGGATGAAAATTCATTTCTAAAAACAAATATGTATGAGAATGGGTTTATGACATCAGGAAATGTGAGTATGTGACAATGACAGAGATGTTTTGTTCTTAGGAAAATTAGTTCATCTAGTTTTAAGGAATTTAGTTTTATGAAAAAAGGTTCAGGGAAAGTAGAATTTGTGAAGTATTACATTAAAAGGCAAATCAGTTTCTTAAATAAATACAGTTTCTTTCACTTGAATGTGGAATACACAAACTAAACATTATATAAGTATAACACTGAATTCAATAACAAAGAAGCAGTGTACATCATTATGGTACCCTGTCCCTGTACTCGGTCACCTACAGTACTGAGGGGTGATCTATTCCTAACCTACAAGGCATTCTCTGATCCATCCCTGATGGATCTGCTACACATTCGTAAAGCAAAGAGCACTAGAAGTACCTGATCTAAGGATCGAAACCTCATCTGTGACATAAACAAAACATAATTCATAGGCAAGTATTAGGCCAGCTGTTCTTGCAGGGCATTTTAAACTTCGCCAGTTTTCCTTTCAAAGGTGAGAATCAAATCCAATACTTTGTGTCTGCGAGGCGCAAATATCTTAACCATTATTTCAATCTACAACATGTTAGGGGGATAGATATGGTTTCAGAGATTACCCCTTCTCTGGAACAGGCTCCACTTTCCTGTGAAACAGAGCTCTTTCCTAAGCCTATTCAAATGCAGTTTGGACTAATTGATGAGAAATCACAAATTCACCCCTG
Organism: Protopterus annectens; assembly: GCF_019279795.1. NCBI lineage: Eukaryota > Metazoa > Chordata > Ceratodontiformes > Protopteridae > Protopterus > Protopterus annectens. Next base: position 461,721,639 of record NC_056728.1, on the reverse strand, counting down.
TTTCCTTTGGTCCTTATGGGCAGAGGCAGTTTTTAGATACCCCCACGTCACAGGCATATACCAAAGCCATTCTAGCCTATGGGCATTGATAACTGGGAAAACTGGAGCATGAATGGCTAGGCTGAACAATGCTCTTTGACTGTTAGCCTAATCACTTTCTATAATCCTATCTTCCTATGACAAAAGAGAAAACTTGATGTTTCTCTTATTATGACATGTTGTCTATTGTTTATGGGTTTCCTCAGAAGTATTAACTGAGATGTATTTCACACATAAGTTGATAAAATATCGCACAGCAGAACTCATTGTATCTGGGTATCTTTTTGTTAGGCTAGAGGGAGGTATCTGGTGTGAAATGTACTGCTAATATTTAACAAGGATCATTAGAACTGGCATAAAAGGATGCACAAAACTTAAGGTACAGAAATACATATTCCCCAGGATTCAATAAAATGTGTGTAGGCTCCGTGTAGAGCCTACACAGAATGTACCCGTGTACATGGCCACAGTTCCCCTCGATAGTGTGCCATGCATATTAATCATGGCGAGCTGCCAACAGAGAGCATAGTAACAGAGATATTGAATCCATGTAGGCAGAAGTGTTGAGGCTGGTCAAATGTTATGTACATGGTGAAGCTCCTTGTAATGTTCCCTGCTGCTCTTGAAATGTTCTGTAAGTTAATAGTTTGTGTTTTAAATTTCAAATTTTTGCTGATTTATTTATTTTTTTTATTTAATGTCCATTTGTGTGGTGCAGCATAGAGTGCAGCAATGCCAAGCTGTGCTTACACATAGATAGCTGACATCTGCCAGGCATCTAAAAATAGAAACCGGATGTAATTAGTTATTTATTTCTGCTTATGTTTAAGCCCATTTAAGCCCATTTGCGTGATGCAACACGGTAGCTTAGTAGTATATGTGAAGGTATACTAATTGGCATACTATCCAAGTAGCTAAATGGGTAGAGTGATGGCCTAAAGCTTCATAGGTCCTTGGTTCAAGTAACTAGCAGACATATCATCTGTTTAATATAATCTAAATTTTTGTATAATTTAAAAACATAAATTTTACATTTGGAAAAGCTGCACAGTGCTAAGCACTGCTTAAACATGATTAAAGGCTACTATTGTTTGCATGTTGCTAAGCTTCACTAAAAGATCGGTTGTGCAAGTTTTCTCGATGCTCAGCTCTACTTAATTAATTTGCATGATGCTAAGTACCACAGTGCTTTTTTGAATGTTGCTGAATTATGTGTAAGGGTGGGAAAACAGCTTATATTAAGGGTAATAGGCAGGAATTCTGCAACACTTGGAGCCTTTATAACTGTCAATATGCAGTAGGTGCTGGAGAGGGTATGCATTTTTGGGCGCAGGGATGGGGTGTGCAGGAGTCCAGGGTTTTTGATGGGCTACTGATATGCAATTATGAGCCTAGGCTGCTCAAAAGTGATTAACAGGGCTCAGAATATAAGGCTGACGCCTGGGATCAGTTGGCCAGGGACCTTACCAGTGCAACTGGTATCCCTCACACTGGTGAGCATTGTTGTCACCACTATGATGACCTGAACCATAGAAAGAGGGGAACTTTGGACACCTGGGTCCAGGAGGCCAGGGCTGGGCATGCCCCAGACATATGTAAGTATTTCTTCCAGTATTTTACTAAAATGCAAGCTGAGTCTGTGCAAAACGGGTATGCATAATGGTGTGTGCTTCTTTCACAACAGCTGCAGCTGAGAGGCCTGCCAACATACAGTCCCATGCCAGGCACCTGGCCACGTTGTGCCATGAGTGTGGTAAGTACGGATATATTATGCTAACTGTAGTGCAACAAACAATAAAGAATAAAAAACTGTATTGCAATAAACACTAAACAATACCAATAACAGTAAGCAAAAAGGTGTACAGGAGGATTGTGGTGTCATAACATAATTGCACTAGAGCTCTATGCATTGTATATGTACAGTAAGGTTGCCGCAGTCAAGTGTAAAACTGTAATAACTGTAGAATGCAAAAGTAATGGCCTGAAAAATGTATTGCTCAACTCATATTAAGGTTCAAGGCTGTCTCCAAGCCAATTTCAGTTACATAATGCTGTCTTTTCCTCCCACCCCAGGAACAAAAGGTACGGTATATGGAAGCAGTAGCTCACTTTATGGGCAGATATTGTGTGTAGACTTCACAGATAAGTAATACCAGTACCAATAAAGTGTTAAACAGCATAGTGTTTTCCTAAATAAATCTGTCTTAATAGTTGCAGTAGGGCTGTATTCATTCTATGTCTGTTCTAATGTCACTGCAGTCAAGTGTAAAACTGTAATAGCTGTAGAATGCAATAGTAATGGCCTGAAAATTTATTTCTCAACTTATAGTATAGTTCAAGGCTGTCTCCAGGCCAATTTCAGTCACATAATGCTCTCTTTTCCACCCACTCAAGGAACAAAAGGTATATGGGTGAGGTAGCCCATTTTATGGGAAGATATGGTGTGTAGACTTCATAGATAATAAACACCAGTACAAATAATGTGCATTTATTCATTGCATGTCTGTCCTAAGTTACTGCAGTCAAGTGTTACCTTATTTGCAGATGCCCCCTGCAGTCATATATTTGGGGTTCTACTCCCATTCCTGCCAACTAAGGCCATACACTAGTTTACTTAATGTACACAAATATACCTTTCAACTGTCATGATTTTTTGTAATGTAATTACAACTGCCTAATCTGTCTGTTCCATGATTGCCTGGAATGCAATATATTTTCAAATCCATTTACAGAACACCTTGGTAGTTATATAAGTCCACATTATGTGAAACTGTTCTGTGAAGTTGTATACCTGCATTTGTTTGTGCTTGGCCCATACTGTCCCATGCTAACAGCTTGAGAGGTATGTATGTGCTACATCAGCTATAGAAGATTTGTAGTCACTGTACTCACAACTGACACTGCACACCTGTAGAAGTATGTAGTAGTACTCTTTGTAGTAATATTACATGTGAGGTAACTAATGGTATGTTTTTCTCTCTCTACCCACCCCTTATCTTCTTTAACTTATTATTGCAATTAATTATTATGATTTAATATTAACATATTTTGTTAAACTAACAGTTTTGTTGGATTTATGGTCTAATTCATACTGGCTTGCTGTTAACATACTTACTGTTATGTTATTTAATGTTGTGTTACACATAATATACCTTAATATGTATTTGGATTAATAAATATGTTCCATTTTGTTAATACTAACATTGGTTTGGTTATTACTAACCTTAACTTATTGTTGTAACTACTTTACTACAGCTCATCAAGGTCAGCTTGTTCCTCATGATTCACCTACCTTGTCTCCTCTGGCCGGGGTCTATATCATATGAATGAATGTTCATAATATCGAACTCTCTAAAGAACAAAAATGCCAGTCATCAATCTCGTTATTGTGGGGGGCTGCACCCCCCACACCCCCGCTAAATATATATATATATATATATATATATATATATATATATATATATATATATATATATATATATACCAACTCTATGATTGCACTACAGTGAGGAAAGGGCAAATATTCTGACCTTCACTGTACTGCGATCCCACAAGAAGCACTTTGAGGTCTGGCATTTTCACTCTTTAGCGCATTCGACATTCTGAACATTCTTTCATATGATATAGACCCCTCTGGCCATGACATTGGGTCCCAGCATATCTGGAACCCAGCCTGGTGATGCCCCTTTGCTGCCCCTGCACTACCTGTGGCATTGGGTAGTACCACCCCATGGGATAGGGGCAGGACCCCCCTCTAGGAGTGGTGGTGGAGGGGGAGTTTTCACCAGTGATGAACTGCCGGGTTAGGTGAGCGGGATCATCTACAGTAGGATTGGACGATGCCTGCATCAGATGGAGAGCATGCTGGCCACCCTGGTGGGGAAGGATCACCCCAGAGCCCAGCCTCCACCAGTACCAAGCTTGGAAAAGTAATGGAGCAGTGCCAACAGTCCCATGGGAGGGGATGTGAGTCACTCTGCTACCTTGTGGAGGCACATTAAAATGAGATTCCACAACACCCTCCCCATCCAAGGTGTTCAAGCTCCTCTTGTGTCACACACCACCCCTGTCTGTTGTCTTGTCTATCTTGTCTGTCTGCAAAAGCTTCTTCACCTACCCAACTTACCTCCCTCACATGTACCTAGTCCTTTCCCCAATGTTCCACTCTCACCTTAAAAAAAAAATGAGCACCTGTCCTAAAAAAATATCATTCCATACATAGCTCTCCATTTAGAACACGTGTCCACTGGACACGCATACTTTGGTCCAATTGGCTTAACAATGCAATTATGCTGTCCTCACCCCTCTCTACCTCATCTACAATTTCTTTCAAAGTACACAGTTATTGTACAAGAACGGAATAGCTATGGTTCTTTACTACACCCATCCTGCACATAGCTACCTGCCTTTCACCATGTTTTTCCCCCTGCTTACACCCCGTTTCACCACTTTCCTATCTCCCCATTTTCTTTTCTTTATATATATTTTAGCGCAATGCTGAGTGATGTTGCCCTTCATGCAGCTTAACTAAGCTCAGCTAAATGGAGCGATATATGTGTTTTAAATAATAATAAACACATACAAAATAAACACCTGTCCCCTATTTCAAAACCAAGACCATCGCACCTGTAGACCTCTGCATTAAGCTACCATGCCACACAACTGTTAATTAAAACAGGTGGTTTAAGCAAAATATAGTAATTGCAAGTTACAGTCATTAAGGATGTTTAAGCGTAGCTGAGCATCACACCACATTGTGCAAACTTGCTTTAAGAGTAGTGGAAAAATTGGTAGTGTGCAGTGCAAGAGTACACCACTAGAAAGCCAAACACAAAATCATCATCATCTTCTTTCGGCTGTTCCCATTAGGGGTCGCCACAGCAGATCACCTGTTTCCATTTCTTCCTGTCCTCTGCATCTTGCTCTGTCACACCAACCACCTGCATGTCCTCTCTCACCACATCCATAAACCTTATCTTAGGCCTTCCTCTTTTCCTGTTACCTGGCAGCTTCATCCTTAGGATCTTTTTCCCAATATACTCAGCATCCCTCCTCAGCACATGTCCAAACCAATGTAATCGTGCCTCTCTGGCTTTGTCTCCAAACCTTCCAACCTGGGCTGACCCTCTAATATACTTATTCCTAATCCTGTCCACCCTTGTCACACCCAGTGCAAATCTTAACATCTTTAATTCTGCCACATCCAGCTCAGACTCCTGCCTTTTTGTCAATGCCACTGTCCCCAACCCATATAATATAGCTGGTCTCACTACCCTCTTGTAGACCTTCCCTTTCTCTCTTACAGGTACTGGTCTGTCACAAATCACTCCTGACACTCTTCTCCACCTACTCCATCCTGCCTGTACTCTCTTCTTCACCTCTCTTCCACACTCACCATTACTCTGAACTATTGACCCCAAGTATTTAAACCCATCCACCTTCGCCACCTCTTCTCCTTGCATCCTCACCATTCCTCTATCCTCCCTCTCATTCACAAACATATATTCTGTCTTAGTCCTGCTGACCTTCATTCCTCTTCTCTCTAGAGCATATCTCCATCTCTCCAGGGTCTCCTCCACCTGTTCCCTACTCTCACTACAGATCACAATGTCATCTGCAAACATCATAGTCCATGGGGACTTCTGTCTGATCTCGTCTGTCAACCTGTCCATCACCATTGCAAATAAGAAAGGGCTCAGAGCTGATCCTTGATGTAACCCCACCTCCACCTTAAACGCATCCGACACTCCCACCGCAGACCTCACCGCTGTCACACTACCCTCGTACATATCCTGTACCACTCTTACATACTTTTCTGTCCTGACTTCCTCATGCAACACCACAACTCCTCTCTGGGCACCCTGTCATATGCTTTCTCTAAGTCTACAAAAACACAATGCGACTCCTTCCGACATTCTCTGTACTTCTACATCAACTCTCTCAGAGCAAAGATCGCATCTGTAGTGCTCTTTCCTGGCATGAAACCATACTGCTGATCACTAATCATCATGTCCCTTCTTAACCTTGCTTCCACTACTCTTTCCCATAACTTCATGCTGTGACTGATCAGTTTTATCCCTCTGTAGTTACTACAGCTCTGCACATCACCCTTATTCTTAAAAATCGGTACCAAAACACTGTTTCTCCATTCCTCAGGCATCCTCTCACTTTCCAAGATTTCATTAAACAATCTGGTTAAAAACTCCACTGCCATTTCACCTAAACACCTCCATGCTTCCACAGGTATGTCATCTGGGCCAACAGCCTTTCCATTCTTCATTCTCTTCATAGCTATCCTTATTTCCTCCTTGCTAATCCATTGTACTTCATGATTTACTATCCATACATCATCCAACCTTCTCTCCCTCTCATTCTCTTCATTCTTCAACCCCTCAAAGTACTCTTTCCATCTCCTCAACACACTCTCCTCACTTGTGAGTATGTTTCCCTCATTATCCTTTATCACCTTTACCTGCTGCACATCTTTCCTAGCTCGGTCCCTCTGTCTAGCCAATCGGTACAGGTCCTTTTCTCCCTCCTTAGTGTCCAACCTTTCATACAACTCTTCATATGCCTTATCCTTAGCCTTCACCACCTCTATCTTTGCCATGCACCTCTTCTCCTTATACTCCCGTCTACTTTCTTCATCTCTCTGACAATCCCACTTCTTCTTTGCCAACCTCTTTCTCTGTATACTCTCCTGTACTTCCTCATTCCACCACCATGTCTCCTTGTCATCCTTCCTCTGTCCAGATGTGATATGAAGCACCTTTCTAGCCATCTCCCTTACTAGCTCTGCTGTAGTTACCCAGCTATTTGGTAACTCTTCACTGCCACCCAGTGCCTGCCTTAACTCATCCCCGAACTCCACCTCACAATTACCCTTTTTCAATTTCCACCACTTGATCCTTGGTGCCGCCCTCACACTCCTCCTCTTCTTGATAACCAACGTCATCCTACAAACCACTATCCTATGCTGCCTAACGACACTTTCTCCGGTCACCAGTTTACAGTCTCCAATCTCCTTCAAACTGGCCCTCCTACATAAGATATAATCCACCTGTGTGCATCTTCCTCCACTCTTGTATGTCACCCTATGCTCCTCCCTCTTGTTAAAATACGTATTCATCACAGCCATGTCCATCCTTTTCACAAAATCCACTATCATCTGACCTTCTGCATTCCTTTGTTTAACACCATACCTACCCATCACTTCTTCATCCCCTCTGTTCCCTTCACCAACATGCCCATTGAAATCTGCTCCAATCACCACTCTCTCATCCTTGGGTACAGTCATCACCACTTCATCCAATTCACTCCAAAATTTTTCTTTCTCATCCATTGCACACCCAACTTGTGGAGCATACGCACTAACAACATTCATCATTACACCATCAATTTCCAGCTTCATAAACATCACTCTATCCGACACTCTTTTCACCTCCAAAACACTCTCAGCATACTGTTCCTTCAGAATAATTCCTACGCCATTTCTCCTCCCATCCACACCATGATAAAACAATTTGAACCCACCTCAGATACACCTAGCCTTACTCCCCTTCCATCTGGTCTCTTGCACACACAATATACCAACCTTCCTTCTGTCCATCATACCAGCTAGCTCTCTCCCTATACCAGTCATACTGCCAACATTCAAAGTTCCGACCCTCACTACCACAGTCCTAGCCTTTCTCCTCTCCTCCTGCCTTCAGCCATGTCTTCTACCTCTTCTCCTCCTTTGGCCAACAGTAGCCCAATTTCCACCAGCACCCTGTAGGCTAACAGTACTGGTGGCGGTCATTGTTAACCCGGAACTCGACCGATCCGGTATAAAAATTTTTCTTGGTGACTGCATGAAATGTTTTGGCGAAGTTTTACGCCGGATGCCCTTCCTGACACAACCCTCCCCATTTATACGGGCTTGGGACCAGCACAAAGAAATGCACTGGCTTGTGCATCCCCAGTGGCTGGGTTTAAAAAAAAAAAAGAAAGCCAAACACAAAATAATGGATGTAAATGAGGTCTCTAACAGCAGGTAAATGTCCCCTTTTATCAGCAATATTTACAAATATACCTACTAAGGCATTACTGCAAAATACACATTCAGCTGGGGCCTTGGTGCAGAAATACATCCACATAAAGGCATGCACATAATGATGGCTGTAAAAATAAAGTATGTCATAGCTTGTACTTATATCTTGCATATGCACCTGCTGAAACAGTGACTCAGTAGCTCAGTTTGTTAAATGCCTTGCAGACAGTACATGTTGCCACACATAGTCCTGGATTCAAATCAAGTGGTATGTAACATTTAAATTACATTATTGTGAAGCTAGCAATTGATGACTGAGTCATGCACTCTTTATCCACACAATGTATTTTAAATGAAATGTCTGCTTTTCAGTGATGGACACTTCACATATCCCTATAGAAAAACTATACGTGCATAAAGTGTCAGGTCATGCATTAGTATGCATTCACAGAGGATTTTAATTCAGGTAATGCAAATGAGGCCCACTAATATCAGAATGCAGTACATTATCCTTTCAAACTCACAGTGCAGATTAGCAAAGCTGCACAACTAACATACATATATGAAGCCCCTGCTTGTAACAATGACTGCCAGCATACACGTTCCAAGTGAGTGCCAGACTAACATGTGGCCTGACAGTTGCCCAGATGGTGGACATCATCTTATATTTATCCTCTGTGTTACTCAAGGGCACTACAAACATGTAGCCTAGTACTCTGTTAATGATTCCATTGCCTAACATACTTACCTTAAACACATGCCTTAATTTGAGTGGAATGGGTACCCTCACTCTGGCTCTGCCTCTACAAGGCTGACACAGATCCCACAGTTACTCCTACAGCTTGTTGTCCTCCAAACTGTTCACACTCTCTGCCTATACATATTATCTGCAGCAGCAGCTGCAGCCTGTAGCACACACATCTCTGTGTAAATGTAGCTGCTACAGACCTACCCTCTGCAATAACATAGTCTCCTCACCCCAGCAATGTCCAACATAACCTATCAAAAAAGGCTTCTATTCTACATGAAGGCCTTATGCCATGTACAGTGGTTGCATGTCATTGGCTGATGATAGTGCAAATCAGCTGTATTGGATGCAATTAGCATTTCAGAACCACAGATTGGTTAAGAGGAAATCACCTGCTAATGAGAAGCATGTCAAAAGGCAAACTGGGCTTTCGGATATTGGCAAAGGCTCTTGCTACCCCCATAGTGCCTTTTTTAGGCAAGGCTCAAAAGACAAACCCACCTCCATAGGTATCACAAGGGATAAGAAACTAAGAGTAATGCTACTCAACGCCAGAAGTCTAAAACTCAAGATGCATGCACTCGAAACTCTTCTTAGCATGGAGAACATCGATATCTGTGCAGTAACAGAAACCTGGTTCAAGGCTCCCGAGAGCACCCCAGCACTACCAGGTTATACCTCATACCATGCTTTTCGGGCCCAAAACTTGGACCGAACCACAAAAGGAGGAGGAGTATCGATATTCATCAAAGATACCCACACCTCCAGGTTGGTGGCAAAGCACGAAGCATCAGAGACTATCCATGTGCAACTAACAGTGGGTAAAACTGCCTTCCAGTTTATAGCCTGCTACAGACCACCCTCCCAAACCCAGGAACCCCACTCGGCCTTCCTGAGAACACTGGAAAATATGAAGGTCTCTCCAAACACCATTATATTGGGCGACTTCAACTACCCAAACATAGACTGGGAGCATTACTCTAGCTCCAACACCCTAGCCCAAAGGTTCCTAAAATTTATAAACTCAAATGCTATGGAACAACTTGTTACCACTCCCACAAGAGGGGAAAACATACTGGACCTAATCATCACCAACATGGGGACTCTATGCTCCAGACCAGAAGTGTATCCCTCACTGGTAAGATCAGACCATAAACTAATCTCACTGGATATTCACATCCCGACCCCACCCCCTGCCCAGAAAACCACAGTGAAAAACGTCTCTAAAGCAAATTTCACACTCCTCAAAACCGAGGTGGAATCCTTCAAAGCCCCCGGGCCTGTGGAAAATATGGCCCAGACCGCAGAATCCTTTATAAACTATGAACACCTTCAGGAATGCATGGATCATGTGATCCCAAATAAAACCAAGACCCAATCCTCCAAAGGCAGACTTCCTGTCTGGTGGACCCCAGCCATAAACAAACTATACAATAGAAGGAGGAAGCTACTAAATGATAGAGCAAAATCCCAAAAAGGGAAGGCATCACTGATCAGTATTAGCAAAAAAACTACGGGCACTCATAAAATTGTCTAAGGCCAGCTTCGAGAGAAAAATTGGACAGGACACTAAGGATAATCACAAGGCTTTCTTTAGTTATGTTAGGAACCTGGGTGGTAATTCCCAGATATGCTCGGAATTAGTCCAAAATGACAAAAAATACACCGAACCCACAGACATTGCCAACATCCTAGCTGACAGGTTCAGCGCAAACTTCTCCCCCCCTCCCCACCAAAAGGGCAAATATCTATCCCAGCAGAGTGCTGCCTCCCTGACATCTCAGACGCTCAGGTAAGAGCTGCCCTCTCCAAAGCAAAAAACACAGCATCAATAGGACCAGATGGTGTCACGGGCTGCGTCCTACATGAACTCCAAAAAGAACTAAACCCAAACATAAAACTACTGTTCAATCTCAGCCTTACTACAGGATATCTGCCCAAAGAGTGGCGTACAGCAACAGTGGTCCCTCTCCATAAAGGTGGTGCCTCAACGGATCCTGGAAACTATCGCCCCATAAGCCTGACTAGCTTGGTCTGCAAAGCTATGGAAAGGATCATCATGGACATCATAAATAAAGATATTGGGGACCTACAGACACTGGATCCTACCCAGTTTGGCTTTGTTAAGGGCAGATCCTGCCTCTTAAACCTGGTTGATTTCTTTGAAACAGTCACCAAGGCCATTGACGAGGGGAAGGTGGTCCACACAGCCTACCTGGACCTCACAAAAGCCTTCGATACAATACCCCATTCGGGCATTATAGATAAGCTCACCAGCTTAAATATAAACCCCTATGTCACTAGATGGATTGCAAACTGGCTCAAGGACAGAACCCACATGGTTAGAATTGCTGGAGCCATGCCAGACTCCAAACCAGTTACAAGTGGTGTCCCACAAAGCTCAGTCCTGGGACCTCTCTTGTTCGGTATATATTTCTCGGAGGTACAGGCCAACACGGAAGGACTGTGGCTGACCAAGTTCGCAGATGACTGCAAACTGGGCGCCATAATCGACTCTCCAGCCGACACAAGCATCCTCCAAAAGGGCCTCATAGAAACAGACAACTGGTGCCAGAGCCATGGCCTCAAGCTAAATGCCAAAAGTGTATAGTTATCCCTTTGGCAAAACAAAGTGCCCACAAATTACCAAATAGGTGGTAATCCATTAAGTACAGAAGAAGTAATTAGGGACCTGGGGACCCAAGTTGATAGCAATCTCTCATTTGATAACCACGTGGCCAAAGTGGTTAGAAAAACATTTTATATAGCCCACCTAATCATGAAGGGATTCACATCTAGATCAGGGAGGTCATCGTGCCTCTTTACTCATCCCTCATCAGGCCCATAATTGAGTACAATGCCCTTTTGGGATGTACCTTACCAGACACCTGCAGCAACTGGAAAGACCCCAAAAGTACCTCACCAAGAGGATCAAAGGGCTCAAACAGATGCCATATGCTGCCCGGTTAAAGAAACTCCAGCTCTACTCAGTGGCATACCGCCTGTTCAGGGGCGATCTGTGCCTGACGATAAAGCCATGTCCAACCTGGAATTAATGGACATGCTGCACCTCAGAAAATCCAAATCCCATCGAGCTACATGCTCAAGAGACTTGAACCTCAGCACTGAAATAAATAGGACATGCTGGAGGGACAGATTCATAACCCAGAGGCTCCCTTCACTCTGGAATAAAATCCCAGTCCAGGTTAGGCAGAGTCCCTCATTGACTCTCTTCAAGAGGAATCTTGATGAGTGGATGGGAGATCGTAGGTTTACCCCGGGTATCACTTCTGTGTCACTGTTAGACAGAGGCACAGTATACTAACCTCGAAAAAGGGCATAGCAAAATAAATTTATAATGGGTGGCGAAAGCCAAACACATTCTGGCTAGGCTTATAAATGCCCTAGGGCAGATAGCCTAGTATGAACCTATGAACCTATGAACCTATGAACTTGATGGCTATGGGGAACCATTCTGTATAAGACTTTCTGCACAGAGAACACACTTTTGCAAAAAATTAAATATCACCACATATCAACAGAGGAGTTTTGCACTGCATCAGATATGTAACCTTTTTGTTTACAACAGGATGCAGATGTGTGAATATACTTACAGAGAATAGGGATTACAGTATTAAGCCTTTCTTAGAACCATTTTAATGAGATGTCATTGATGTCCAGATTTGTTACACCTACAGAGGACATATAATACATCAGGGGTAGAATGTTTTTTGTCAATGTGGCACACTGGTCTTGTGGGACTGTCCCTTTATAGTGGTTGTAATAGCACACTGTTATTTGTTTGGCACTGTTGTTTTGACATATTATCAGGGGGGGGGGTTGCCCCTAGGGGACACTCCACAATGGACTCCAGTGTTGGGTGTGCGATCATACAGCAGTATCTGTCATGGCACACATGGGAATAGCTGACTGTTGCTAGTATCTTAGTTGTATCCACACACTTAGTATGTTTGCACACTGTGGAATATGACATGTGTGATCAAGCAGTGGATACTGCCAGCCATTATGTTCTTGTTGTACCTTTACATTGTGTACTTCCATGTATGTGACCCTGACATGTGTTAATAAGAAAAACAAATACAACTGTGATAAAGTGAAGCTTGTAAACCGGCTAATGGACATTCATCTAATAGAGGACCGAATAATGATACCGTTGAGTATCTAAGGTATACTATGACCTATAGCAGAAGTAGTAGGCCAATTGAAGATATTGTAAAGAGAAATCAGGGAATTTTAAGGGCTCTACCTGGTCTTAACCATCTTGTTCCAGAGAAACCTCTCTTTACATATAAAAATTGTAGCAACCTTAAGCAACGCTTATGGTACAAGGAATTTGCCCTGAATAAGAAAGTAACATCTGATTCCAATAGGAAGGGTACATTTCCGTGCTATACTTGTTCTTGTTGTCTTGATATTTGCTCATCAAATACTATAGCAATAACCCACGCCTGGGTGTGGGTAATGCTGGATTTACCCGCGGTTGGCGTGGTTTGGTCGGTGACCCGAGGACCAAACAAAGACAACCGTGGGTAAATCCAGCATTACCACACCCAGAAGTGGTTATTATTATAATAATGACATTATTTAAGAAAAGAAATAATTACTTTTCTTAAATAATGGCATTGTATATGCCTCTTTGCTGCCCTTCCGCAGCTGTCTGGTATTCAGCAGTTCTGATGTACTGCGCATGCCTACGCAGTACATCAGAGTTGTGGCAAAAGCAACGGAGAACGCAAGATCTCCGTTGCTTTTACTGTTCGCTATGTTAAATGGGTTTAACATGGCGAGACAGCTTTAAAATAAGCAACGGAGATCTCCGTTACTTATTTTAAAGCTGTCTCGCTATGTTAAACCCATTTAATATAGCGAGACAGGTTTAAAAGCAACGGAGATCGCAAGATCTCCATTGCTTTATACATTGTGTCGCTATGTTAAAGGAGTTTAACATAGCGAGACAGCTTTAAAAAAAGCAACGGAGATCTGCGTTGCTTTTTTTAAACCTGTATCGCTATGTTAAACTATTTTAACATAGCGAGACAGTGTTTTATACTAACGGAAAAAGTCCGGGCGACCGGACCTTTTTCCGTTAGTATATTGAGGGATTTACAACGGGCACGCTGGTTGGGCTGGCCAATCAGCGTGCACGTTTTAGAGGAGGAATTGTATAATTTCACTCATCCCACAACTATGAAAAAAATTTATTTTAAATGTGTAGCAACATGTAATACATCTCTGGTGGTCTACCTAGCTACTTGTAAATCTCGTCCATCGTTTTATGTGGGAAAGTCCACTAAGAAGCTTAAGAACAGAATTATAGAACATAAATCAGACATCCGGAGAGGTGTATTGACAAATGCATTAGCCAAGCATGTAAATGATAGTGGTCCTACACATAGTTTTTTATTTAGGGTTATAGAGGTCTTTGAAACTAGCTTGAGGAGAGGTGATGTGAACAATATACTTGAAACTAGGGAATATGACTGGATTATTTGTCTCCAAGCAGATTCACCACTAGGAATTAATAAGCAGGTCTCACTTAAACCAATTTTGAAACATAAACAATAATGTAAAAGGTCCTGATTAGGGTCATTATAGGACTATCTAAATGCATATATATTTTATATGCTCTTAATATGTATGCTTTTTGTATAAGTAATATGTGTGTATGTATTTTTTAAGAATTTTTTATATAAGAGGAATTCTCTAATTAGTGAAAGATTAATTAATTATGTTTTGATAGGATGGGTTGTGTCATGTGATGTTTTCTGAATGATATAAATTGTATGTTCTCTGGAAACATTTTATAACACTGATGAAGGACTTTGTCCGAAAGCTTTGATACGTAACATTTGCATTTGCATTAAAACTTGTTTATAGCTCAGTGCTGTGAAGCTGTTTTTTCTCTTGATCCTGACATGTGTTCACATTATGTTGCCTTACCTGCTAGACAGGGGTCCAGGGAAGTAAATAGTGTGGGAAGAAATAGCCAGGGAATTGTTATGGCTAGGCTTGTATAGGCCCTAGGGCTGATAGCCTAGTACCAACCTATGAACCTATGAACCTATGAAATATGTACCCAAGATGCCATGCACCTTTCACGGATGCGGAGAATGATATTATACTTGAAGGCTTCCGACAACACCATGAACTCCTACTGTCCAGGGGGAGGCAAAACAGGGAAAAGCAGGGAGCATTGTGGGCTGACCATGTCCATAACATGAATGGTACAGGTCAGAGCAGGACATATGAGCAGGTTCAACACCACAAAAGGGATATAATCAATGCTGCATGCAGAAGAGCAGCAGATGTTGCCAGTAATTGTGGCATCACCGGTGGAGGGCCTGCAGTGGAAGAACCACTCTCAGCCACTGAGGAATTCCTGGCGAACCTAGGCACACATGACAGCTCCCAGGCATCCATCACACCATACATCATGGATGTGGTTGCCATAGTTTCCAGGGCAGAGGAGCATGCAGGTAAGCTTAGTTTGATCACCACTGCAATACTGTAACATTCAGTGTGTCAGGGTGTAAACACTCTTACATGGGTGTCAAGTCTGTGTTCTTCAGGGAGTTGGGGTTTAACTGCAGTTTGACTCTCATGCTCAGACATTGGCCGATATAACAATTAACACAGTAGCTACTGTAAATGTGAGATATATGGATGTATTACCTTGTTGTGGTGCAACATGAGGTGCTACTGACATTACCGCTCCCTCAACTTTTCACAGGTCTATCAGGTATCGGACAACGCTGTGGTCCTGCTTCTGGTAAGCACAACACTGTTTTGTTATAGATGTAAGTTTACAGCAATGTAATCCCTAAAATGTCATCCCAGGTCTGCTGCCTGGACTGGTGTATTGTCGGCATGATTGCCAACTGCACAGATATTTTCTGACTGTACATATGTTAGAGTCATACGCATACCTTGAAGGTGTGACCACCCTGATAGATCTGACAGTATTGTCAAAACATTGCAGATTGTCATATGTGTCAACTGTGCAGAGTTTTCACAAATGTCAACAGTGTACCTCATTGTTGCTGATGAGATTGCTATGTAAAGAGCTTATATTTACAAGTAACTAGAGCTGTGTGAGGGGAAATGTAATGTTCTCTTGTCCTACTATATGAGGTTGGGGTTTCAACAGGTGTGTAATAGTGACAGTGTATAGAGCTGTATATATGTTGCAACATAGTACTGCAGGGCATAATAGTGCAGGTATTAATGTACTATTTTTTCCTTTCTTATCACAGGTGACCAGGGGGTTGGTCTCTGTCCCTTACACAACCTGATGTCAGTGTCTATTCAGACTCTGATGATGGTAGTGGATACAGTAAGGCACAGGTAGGGGTTTCATGGGCTGAATTTGTCCCACAGGTTGACATCACTCTTCTGCCCTCATTGTCATGGCACACAGTCAGTATGCCTACACATGCACAGTCCCTGGAGGCCACAGATATTGGACGGTCAGAGGGTGGGTACATTGAACAGGAAAGTGTGGCAACTATGGCTCCAGTGAGTGTTGACACTGGCCATAGCCAGAGACCTGGCAAGGTTCTACACAAGCAGATTGATAGGGGTGCTCATAGGAGGCCTGCTGTCCTTCCACCACCTGTTTCTTGTGTCACATCACGGTTCACTGGATGTATGTTTTGGGCCATCATGGAGGTACAGGCACATTCCGAAAGGAACACCAGACATATGCTCAGGGTTATGGATGCAGCACAGTCTGATATCCATGACTGCATCCACCACATTGGTGACACCCTGGATTGATTCACTGATGCAGTGGAAAGAAGGTGGGTGTAGACAGTGTCTGTCTTGGAATGCACATTGTGCTGGAACATGTGGTTGGAGTTGAGCAGCAGCCTTGTGAATGTAGGTCAGTAACCCCATCTGCTGAGAATCCATGTGGCCATGAACAATCATGCTCCTGTAGTGCAGTATATCCAGAGCTACAGAGGGGAGTGTGTTGCCCACACCAAGATGTGGCAGGCAATGGTCTTGTGGTCCTGGATGTTCCCATGGAGGACACGATCCAAGCAGATGGCAGTCACCATCAGGTACTAGCACCGCTTCTAACCTTGGGCATGGAGGTGTCAGTTCAACTGCTGGCAGAGTCAGTTTCCGTGTTCAGAGCTGGAGATGGTGAACTGTCAGCTCTACCATGCATGCTTCAAAGCTATCCAACATACATACATGTAGGACTAGCACTGAGCTTGACTGTGTATATACACACACTCACACACCACTGTCAAATGCAAGTCGCCTACATATACACATGGCACATTTTTATGCTCCATCTCGCCTGCTTCTCTTCCTGACTCACACACATGCTGTCAATGTTTTTGGTCAGCCTAGGCCTTCTGCACCCCCACACAACACCCTGTGCAAGTGATGATACGTGTGCCACATCCCTGTCATCCTCATCATTGATGCAGGGAAATTAAGCTATGTGTCTGATGCACAGGGTGACTATATAAATTAACATGTACTTGTGTAATGCATTGTTGTTTTGCCATACCACTTGTAGGGGTTACTGTGAGATACTGTATACTGACATTTGTAATGAGTAAGCCACATAATTGTGTGTACCTTATGTTGTATGATGTTGTAATGGCTGCATACTTACAAAATGAAAGGTGTGTCACGGACCTGTTTATGTTTCTGTTTCAGGATTCTGTAGGGGACACCTATGGATACACAGTGGCAATAAACCCATAGAAGTAATAGCAGGGGATGAAATGTCAGAACATAAGAAATAGGCCTTCACCAAGGTACAGCACTATAGGTGCATGGTTCCATAGGTTCATATCTGCATAACAAGCTAACAAGGACAATGGCATCATTCATCATACTCATGCATCCATAATCTGTGAAAAGGTCTGATACTCTTGATAAGTGTCACCGGGGTTTTGGGAGTTAACAAATGTACAAGCTGTGGTGATGGAGATGACCCATCTACAAATTTCCTGTGTCCAGTACAGACATTTTTCTGACAACAGCTATGATTGTCTTGTTCTGCATCCCATTGTATAACCTGAACATGATGTGTGTCACAGCAGATGTGTGCTTCACATGCATAGGGGGCCTGTTACATATAGGGTGTACTGTCTGTGTTACATACCTATCTCTCTAGCTTGTACTATTTATACCATAGTGATGTGTAGAACAGGTAAGACATGTGTTAGCCCTGTCATGGATATGCAGGAGGTACAGTGGGCTCTGACACCTCCCTGTATGGCAGCCATACACATCCCCTCCAAAGTACTTATGAGACAGACTACACACGTATGGTCTTGACACAGACTCTACAGGACATTTTATCTGCAAAGTGTATTGCTGTACCTTGGAACCTGTGTGGCTGCTACAGTTATAAGATATGTCTGTGTAGTGGCATAGCAAGGGTGCCATTGTACACAGTGATAGGTGTGATGAGTGCCACATTCGGTATAGGAATGCCTGTCTGAGAGTTACATCACAGATCTTTCTGTTTAGGTGGTTCAACACTGAATGCATCTCCACATCCTACCAACCAGTGAAAGTCAAAGACAACATTACTCTTTGTATCTATAAGTCCATGAGTAATGTCTCAACTGTGTGTGGTGTGCAGACACTACTATATTTCACAGTGGTGGATGACTTTCCAAAGGATAGTATTGTGCAGTCATTGGTATTTAGTATTTGTCAGTGGCTTAGACAACAACTGAATGTGTCTCTCAGGCCATCCTGGATAACTGTTGGCTCTGTGTGGGATTCCATGATAGATCCTGATATGCAATCACCTGCTAATGTAGTCTGTCAGAGGGCACTGACAGTGGCTGTGACTGCAGAGAGGGAATGGCTAGAAGGGGTACATCATTAATGATGTCTGGGGAAATCCACTAGTGATTGGTGTCATTGCAACATAGGTTTCCCAATGCTATCTTCCTATATTATGACTGTCAGACACTTGCCTATCCACCAGCTGACATAACACTCTGTAGGTAACCTATACAGTTTCCAGCAAGGTGTGCTGGCCTAATATTGGCAAACACCTTGTCAGCCCATGGTAGGTAGAGTGCGTAATATTCCTGTCATCCATTGCATACTGTAACACTCAGTGGGGTCCACCAGTTAAAGTTGGTAGGCATGATTTGGCCTTGAGCATAACAAACAGTGTGTGCTCCAGTGTCAGTAGGTGTATGACAGTGTTACTGCTCATATCCATGCTTACTCCTTTCATGGCATTTCATGTCACATGACTCAGAGATCTGGGGACACTGCTTGGCACTACCTGCTAGTTGTTCTTTGTGCAACTAAGTATTGCAGTTAGTTCCAGCATGTTGCAAGAAGACAGTCATCAAAGGTGTCTTCACAGAGTGCAGACAAACACATTAGGGAAGTGTAATATGTATACTCTGTGAAGATAAGGTGGGGGTTTTAAACAGGTATTCTACAGTTGGACACTACCTAAGCAGTATGTACTGGAAGGACACAATTACCTTGTGAAGACTGTGTTAAGCATGGGAACCCATGGAATTGCCGGTGGCTGGCAATTACTACTGCTGGTCTCACCATCACCATTCTCACATAGGATACTATGCTCTGATATGTTTTCTGTCATCACATGCAAAACATTGCTATGACGTTCATGATGAGAAGCAGGACACAGCCTGTTTGTTCATCCACATAGCTGTCCCACATCATAAAAAGCTCTGTAGGCTTCACATACCCTTTTCCAGGTAGATGCCTTGATTAGCAACCCAGACACTCAGTTGGCTTTTGCATGTCTTATGCATTCTGTTCCAGGGTTGGTGGTATGTCACTAGAGAACTGACAAGAGGGGGATTATTAGCACTGCTGTAGTGCCACAGTGTAATGTACAATGTCCAGTGACATAGATGTCAAGTCTTGCTATAACAATCAGCACACTGGCAGTAAGTTATAATAGGTGACAGTTTCACAGCTAGTCATGCATCCTGCCCTTCAACAGATTACTGGTGGATATCTGCATGACATGGCTGTGAGGCCTACTGCAGCAGACTGGCCACCTTTGGCCAATGTGTGTCCACCTGCCACATGTCCTAGTCATGTCATACTGTACACTTATGTACCTGAAACACATGTCTGTGTTCCCGCATCATGTCACACAACAACCACCATGCTGTGTAGTTGGTTGACAGGCATCATATGCTTGTGAGGCCAATGTAATGTCAGCAAAGTTGAACAACACCTCTATGCATGCATGGGCATTCACATCTTCACTGCACCTACATTGTATATCAGGCTGTCAACCCCAAGGGTGTGGCAGCATGACCCTACCTTTGCAGGACCTGCTGCTGAGATGTTGGGAGTGTCCCCACCTCTCTACTCCTATGATACACACAATGTGTGACAGATGTGACTGTATGTCAAACCTTGTTGCCATGGTGTCTCCAACAGCAGTCATTACATATGACAATGAGCATTATGCCAACATGCACAGCTCACATCCTGCACCACCTACACCCAGATCACACACACCTGCATGTGTGCAGCTCCTTACCAGAGATATTGCCAAACAGACACTTCAGAAAGTCCTACCTCTGGAGTGCACAGTACACACAATACCGAATGCATCACCCTCTCACCAGACAAATACCCAAGGCAAAACACAAAATCACACCTCTTAGTCAGGGGTGATTACATCATGAAACACATTGATGTATGTGTCAAGTGGCTATATATGGGAAAGATCACAGATAGCTGTCTGTGTGTTGACATAATAGGCCTTACCACACATTGCCACAAATCAAGGAATATCAGTTAATATAATGTTGACATCATAGTTCTTGCAGGTGTGTATGACTAGGGACATACTTCACTGGCCTGTATGCAGACACATGAATGTGCTTACCCAGTCTGTGTCTCTCGCGGGTATATACATAGCTTTCAGCTGTAGTTGATCCTCACCTAGGATGATGGCTCCATGCACATGGAAATTGATGGAAGTCCATATTTGCCTTAGCATGTGGTGTCATTGTCAAGGGATCTACTACATACCTGCCTGGGATGCCTTGCTTAACAGACATCAATGTTTCACCAGTGATTATCTTCATCTCTCACTTCTGAGATTTGGAATACTGGCCAAGGCTACTTACACCCCTACAATGCATCTTAGATGCACTGTTCAGGGATAAGTTGGCAATAAGAACACCATGTTTATACAACATCATGGTTATGCTACACAGTGCGTATGGAAACACTGAACCCCACTCTGTGGAATGTGTCCCCACCCTGGATTATGCAGACATGTGTGCAGTCAAGGACATCTGGTTCAAGGCTGTGGACAGCACCACAGCCATACCAGACTACACGTCCACCCACATCTTCACACCTCAAAATGACAGTGTTCAAGGTAATACAGGTGGTAAATACATACTCTTTAAGGATAGATACACATCCAGATTTTGTGAAATACTCTGATTTCCCAGAGACACTGCAGGTGCCATTCAGTACTGGAAGGGCACATAATCAAGCAATAGCCAGCTACAGGAGCAGCTCCATGAATCCAGACACCCATTGTGTGTATTTGTATGTACATGTATCATTACAACATGGTGTGGGGTGGCATTAAGTGACCACCAACTGTGTTGCTTAGTCATGCTGAAGCTCAGTTGCGCAAAGGTTAGTCTACATCCTTAACTACAATGCCCTGGAGCAGTGCCATGACATTCCCCAAGGGTAACCAACAATTGCATCATGTGTTTACCAATATGGGTGACCACTGCAGCCCCCCAATATGAGGCCCTCCCTGTTGGGATCTGACCACAGATCAGTGTCATTAAAACTACCAGCACTAACCCCTCCTTGCAGATAATGCAGACATATATTTCAACAAAGCCATTTATTACCTCCTGTGGGGTGGTTTACATAGCTTGACTGTACTTTCACCCTCTGATGGGACAGGCAAGTATGCAGAGCTCTACACACATGCATTATGCAAGCAGCATTATAACTGCATGAACTCGGCAGTACCTGACAGGAGGAACACATGCTCCTCATGGCACAGCAAACCTGCCTGGTGGACAGCTGCCATTATCAGGCTGCACAATAAGAGGTGGACATTGCTGTGTGACAGTTTGAGTGAGGCCCCCCCCCCCAAAAAGGCCCAGATTGTCAGTGAACTCATACATAATGATGCCACATATAATGGGTCTGTACTCATAACTAACCTGTAGTCCCACAGGTTCCGCATCAACTTCACTCCCTTGTCCCTACCACATGTGACACATGACATTCCTACAACCTCTCCCATAACTTGAATATCTACAGAGCAGGTCATAAATGGCCTCTCTATGGGGGATACACAGCATCAATTGGACATTCTAACATCCCAGGATGCATCCTACATGGGATCTGTCAAGGATTACTAACACCATTGGGAGCACCTTCCAGTCATACTGAAACAACTGGCTGGACCCCAGCTGACTGGACAACAGCAACTGTTATACCTTTGCGCAGAGGTGGTGCATGCACTGACCATCAGAACTATAGATCTCTTTGCCTAAGTATCCATATCTGTATGGCCATAGGGGCAATCATGGAGTTGATCAGTGCACATATATGTGATCTACGCAAAGTTGACTATACACAGTTTGGATGTCTGGCAGGGAGGATCGTGTCTGTTAAATGTGGTGGACATTTCCTAGGCAATCAACAAGAGCCTGGGTGAGGGGACATCAGGGCATACAACCCCCTGGACTGAGTCAAGCCATCTGACTATATCCTCCACCCAGGCATCACTTGCAAAGCCTCCACTTAGGCATCCACTGTACTATCATTGTAGGGGTCAATAAGTGGCCTATTGATGGCACACATACTCAACATAGGGACATTTACCTCCAATATCTGATCAGTAAGCAGCAGTGTTCAACAGGGCTCAGTCCTGGGTTCTCTACTGCTTGGAATCCATTTAACCATGATACAAGTGAATGCTGAATGTCTGTGGCTAACAATGTTGGCTGATGCCTGTAAACTGTGAGCACTCATGGAGTCTGTGAGTATGTCAATATCCTACAAGAGGGTATTGATGAACAAATGCCTGTTGACATAGTAATGGCCATAAACTCCATGCAATTATATATGTAGTATCATTTCCATCACTAACACCTCTGCACCTGGTAAGTAGCACATCAGTTGCAACATGTAATGTACATACTCAGGGGTGAAAGAACTGGGTACACAGACCTGGCCACACAGGTTTACACCTAATTTGCCTGAGATCACCATGTCTCCCCAGTGGTATGACGGGAATCATATGTCATACCTGAGGGCACAATCACCAGTAACTAACATACTCATAACCTCCATGTACTCTTCCCTCAGCATTTCAATATCTGAGTGCAATGGTCATTTGGTAATTGGCCATTTCAAGCAGCACTGGCACTTGCACACAGCAGTATGGTCCCTCGCAAGGGAACATGACATCTTCAGCATGTGTTCAATGGGGATCATCTGAAATGAGTGTCATTGTAGCCTGTGGCATATAGACTACTCAAAGATGAGCTCTACCTGGCATATGGGACAATGTGGGACCGTGCCTGATTGTAAATGCTGCATAACTCTAGGTGACATACTACATGGATTAATCACTGTAACTCATTCACTCCAGTGGAGCTCAGGAGACTTGCACTGTAACTTCCACTAGGCGGAGCCTAAGCCTTTTAACAGAATCAAATCATGTCAGTTCAGACAAATGTTCATATCTCTGGGATTATAGGGGTTACTAAAGAAGTATGAGTGTCAAACTCTTCAGCACAAACTCTTTTTACAGTGATAGTATTCTTTAGGTTCTAGGTCTTAAACTGAATTTTATACGTCACAGTAAATACAGTAACTATTACATTTGTAATATTTTGTAAACACCTTAAAATATCTCAGCAACCACTTAAGTTACTTTCAGCAGAATTTTCTTCATCTAGCTGAGAACTTTCATATGAGGTTAAGGAGTTCTGTTTGTGTTACTTGACTCAGCAAGACAGACGGACTCCAAAATGGCCAGTTTCAATAAAAAAACTTTTGTTGTCGACACCACAAGCGCTTTCACAGACTAAGCTGCTTCTTCACGTAATGTCTATCAAACTAAAAACTCAGCTTAAATACCATAAACGACCTCCCCTGATTAATCATGTGACATCAAGGCACTCAACTTATTTAAACAAACAGTCTCATAAAAGCATATGCATAGCACCTAAGTACAGAAATCATAATGCATTCATAAAAATGCATATGTAACAAATACATATATATATATATAATTACATATATATATATATATATATATATATATATACACACACACACACACATATATATATATATATATATATATATATATATATATATATATAAAATATAAAATACAAAAAATACAATAATACAAAAGGCAAAAAACATTCAACATCTTAGGTTCCTAGATTTCAGCTTAGGTTTTACAGCGATGACATCATTGAGTATATGCCCACTATCACCTCTCAGTCTAATGGTCCACATAGAATCAAGTTGCTCAGTACTATTCCTGATGTCACCTCCTCTTAAAGTCTCATGCACCCTCCATATAACCAAAAACTTAAAAGTATGCTCAGTACCACTGGCAATGGCATGTTTTGCAAGGGCATTAGTTTTATTCCTTTCGCTAATATGACACAGATATTCCTTTATTCTTTCTCTAAGCGTTCTATCCATCTTACCTACATAAAATTTTGAACACAATAAACAGTGGGCCAAGTAAACAATGTGGGAGGTGCTACAAGTGGCAAAAACTTTGAGCCTATATATTCTATTCTGGTCAGGGTGTGTGAAATTAGAACTGCTGTCAGTGTAAGTGCATACACTGTAAGTGCCACATGCTAAAGTGGCATTACTGCTATATTCATGTTTATTCTTTGAGTAATATAAGGTCCTTTTTAAGGATTTCATGTTCCTAAATATAAACCTGGGGGATGGGCTCTATCACTCTGGAAATATCTTTGTCTGTCATAAGAACTTTCCAGTGTTTTCTAATAACATTCATGTACACGGAAACATTACTAGAATAATGTAGTGGTACCTTCAGTTTACACTGATTGTTCCTATTATACATTACTCTGTTTGATGCAGGTTTTGAAAAATAAGGTTTAGCTGTGGTCCCCTTCAAGCTTTTAACCCTCTACATTTTCAGCTATTTCTCGGTCACTGTAACCTCTCATCTTTAAACAATGCTTTAAACAATGCTGTGTAGTTTCTACCTATTCTTGAAACTCCTTTTCACGTACATTTTACCTGGAGGCTCTAAAGACTTGATTCTTAACCACATTACTAAAAATGTGGGTGGGGTGCATGCTATGCCTGTACAAAAGATGGTTGACATGGCATGGTTTCTTGTACAATTTATCAAAAATGGAGCCATTCCCATCCACTTCAACAGTAACATCAAGAAAATTCATACTGTGTGTTGATGCATTCATAAAAAATGTAAATAATTAGTTGTATTATTTACATGCAACTCAGACTCTCTTAACTGCTATTTAGTGCCTACCCCCAGCAAAAACTAATCATTAACAAACCTTCTATAAAAAGGTATCAATCTGGAGTAGGGTCTTAAGTATATGCTCCATTTCCCACATAGCCATCACAGTGTTGGCGTAGTTATTGACACACAAAGTGCCCATAGCTATGCCATGATGCTGCCAATAGATGGAATTATTAAATACAAAAACATTATTTTCCAACACTATTCATAATATAGTACTGACAACAGATATTTCCATCTCTCCCAAGTTAGAAAAAGTATGCAAAAACTGTTTAACCTTCAAGACCCCTTCATCATTAGATATAACAGTGAATAAGGAGGTGACATCCATAGTGACAAAACTACATTTATGCAAAAAATTTTCCCAGTGTTAGCATCTAAAAAAGCAAACAAATTGTTCAGAAAATGCTCAGCATCCATTAAATAACCATATTCTTATTTAGCAATGGTCTCAAAGTTTTTTCCAAATAAATAGAGACCTTGTATTATAGGCAGTATTGGGTCTATAACCATAAAATAATCTTCTAACAAGTTCTTTTCTATCATTTTCTCTAGATACAACTTATTCAGTGAATGTGTGATAACTAACTTCATGGACTCAACTCTTTTTTGATTAATAGTTAAATAAAACTTCCTATCTGATAGCATATTGTTCACAGCTTCATTATACCTAATGGTGTCATTATAAAAATTGGTCCCCCCTTGTCTGCAGGTTTAATTACAATCTTATTTTCTTCTAATTTTTTTAAAGCACTGTACTCATCCTTACTTAAATTATAATGCATTTTACATTTCTTGTGCTGATTGTAAATACTATACATTTCATCAACACATAGCTTCTCAAATGCACTAACCAAAGGATTTAGCACAAGTACAAAAATAGTTGTTTTTAAAAAAACAGCATTAATTATAAACTTGGATCTCAGACATTACATTTTCATCCTTACACATAAGCTTTAACATTAAATTCCTTACAAACAGTATAACATCAAATATAACTTCAGTGAAGTCTGAAGATTGTGTAGGAATAAATTGAAGTCCCTTTTGTAAAATGCTTTTTTCACAGTCTGTAAGATGATATGCAGAAAGATTTAAAATTAAGTCATTGAAAATAACATTAGTCAACTTACTGGTTTCTTTGTACTGGGAGCACTCAAGTGGGTCTCTTCTTGTTTCCTTTTGTTTCTGCTGCAACTCCTTGAATGAGTGCACTGCTTTTCCAGCTTTGACTGACAAGCTGAAAAGCA
The DNA here is from genome assembly GCF_019279795.1 of Protopterus annectens. NCBI lineage: Eukaryota > Metazoa > Chordata > Ceratodontiformes > Protopteridae > Protopterus > Protopterus annectens. Next base: position 461,695,018 of record NC_056728.1, on the reverse strand, counting down.
CTTAATCAACTGGAAATAAACTGGATGTTTGGTGCCTGGATTTTCTTTCCTTGGTTTTCTTTTTTAGTTGTTTTTTGGTTCTTGGTTTTCGTGGACTGTTTGTAAGGAATTTAATGTTAAAGCTTATGTGTAAGGATGAAAATGTAATGTCTGAGATCCAAGTTTATAATAATGCTGGGTGTTTTAAAAAAACAAGTATTTTTGTACTTGTGCTAAATCCTTTGGTTAGTGCATTTGAGAAGCTATGTGTTGATGAAATGTATAGTATTTACAATCAGCACAAGAAATGTAAAACGCATTACAATTTAAGAAAAAGGATGAGTACAGTGCTTTAAAAAAGTTAGAAGAAAATTATAAGATTGTAATCAAACCTGCAGACAAGGGGGGACCAATTGTTATAATGGACACCATTTGGTATAATGAAGCTGTGAACAATATGCTAGCAGATAGGACGTTTTATTTAATTATTAATCAAAAAAGAGTCGAGTCCATGAAGTTAGTTATCACACATTCACTGAACAAGTTGTATCTAGAGAAAAGGATATATAAGAACTTGTTAGATTACTTTATGGTTATAGACCCACTACTGCCTATAACACAAGGTCTTCCACAAGTTCATAAAAATGCACAAAATCCCCCTATGTGCCCTATTGTGGCAGGACGCAATTGGCTGACAGAACCTCTTTCTATTTATTTGGAAAAAAAACTTTGAGACCATTGTTAAATAAGACTATGGTTATTTTAAGGGACACTGAGCATTTTCTGAACAATTTGTTTGCTTTTTTATATGCTAACACTGGCAACATGTTTTGCATTAATTTATTTTTTGTCACTATGGATGTCACCTCATTATTCACTTTTATACCTAATGATGAGGGGGTGTTGAAGGCTGAACAGTTTTTGTATACTTTTTCTAACTTGGGAGAGATGGAAATCTCTGTTGTCTGTACTATACTGAGAATAGTGTAGGAAAATAGTGCTTTTGTATTTAATAATTCCATCTATTGGTGGCGTAATGACATAGATATGGGTACTTCATGTGCCAATAGCTACACCAACACTGTGATGGCTATGTTGGAAATGAAGCATATACTTGAGGGACCCTACTACAGATTTATACCTTTTTATAGTAGATTTGTTGATAATTATTTTTTTTTGTGGGTAGGCACTAAACAACAGTTAAGAAAGTTTGAGGTGTATGTAACTAATACAACTAATTATTTATGTTTTTCTATGAATGCATCAACACGCAGTATGAATATTCTTGATGTTACTGTTGAAATGGATGGGAATGGCTCCATTTTTACTAAATTGTAGAAGAAACCATATAAACCATCTTTTGTATAGGCATAGTATGCACCCCACCCACATTTTTAGTAAGGTGGTTAAGAATCAAGTCTTTAGAGCCTTCAGGTTAAATGTACGTGAAAAGGAGTTTCAAGAGCAGGTAGAAACTACACAGCATTGTTTAAGGATGAGAGGTTATAGTGACCAAGAAATAGTTGAAAATGTAGAGAGGGTTAAAAGCTTGAGGGGGAACACAGCTAAACCTTTTTTTCAAAACCTGTATCAAACAGAGTAATGTATAATAAGAACAATCAGTATAAACTAAAGGTACCACTACATTATTCTAGTAATGTTTCCATGTACATGAATGTTATTAGAGAACACTGGAAAGTTCTTATGACAGACAAAGATATTTCCAGAGTGATACAGCCTACCCCCAGGTTTGTATTTAGGAACATGAAATCCTTAAAAAGGACCTTCTGTTACACAAGGAATAAACATGAATATAGCAGTAATGCCACTTTAGCATGTGGCACTTGCAGTGTATGCACTTACATTGACAGCAGTTCTACTTTCACACACCCTATCCAGGATAAAATATATAAGTTCATAGCTTTTGCCACTTGTAGCACCTCCCATGTTGTTTACTTGGCCCACTGTTTATTGTGTTCAAAATGTTACATAGATAAGATGGATATAACACTTAGAGAAAGAATAAAGGAACATCTGTGTCATATTAGCAAAGGAAATAAAACTAATGCCCTTGCAAAACATGTCATTGCCAGTGGTACTTAGCATACTTTTAAGTTTTTGGTTATAGGGAGGGTGCACGAGACTTTAAGAGGAGGTGACATCAGGAATAGTACTGAGCAACTTGAGTCTAAGTGGACCATTAGACTGAGAGGTGATAGTGGACATGGACTCAATTATGTCATCGCTATAAAACCTAAGCTGAAATCTAGGAATCTAAGGCTTGAATGTTTTTTGTCTTTTGTATTATTGTATTTTTTATTTTATATATATATATATATATATATATATATATATATATATGTATTTGTTACATATGCATTTTTATGAATGCATTATGATTTCTGTACTTAGGTGCTATGCATATGCTTTTATGAGACTGTTTGTTTAAATAAGTTGAGTGCCTTGATACCACATGATTAATCAAGGGAGGTAGTTTCTGGTATTTAAACTGAGTTTTTAATTTGATAGACATTACCTAAAGAAGCAACTTAATCTGTGAAAGCGCTTGTGGTGTTAACAATAAAAGTTTTGTATTGAAACTGGCCATTTTGGAGTCCCTCTGTCTTGCTGGATTAATTTATTTATTTATTTTCTTTTACTGGGACTTCTTTACCAGAACGGGTTGGTATTTGTGTTTGCTCTGTGTTACTTGGTTGTTGAGATATTTACAAAAATGTGAATATTATATCTATGTAAATTAATATCATAAAAACAACAGTTAATATCCTTTTACCTGCACTAGACAAAGGTCAAATAGTAATGCCGTTGAGTTTGCTATTGTGTAAGCTTTAAGATAAAAACTTTAAAAGCCCTGTATATAGCATGGTTTTGAAATTATTGATGCAAATATGAACAAGCAATATTTGACCTCTAGAGGCATTAGCAGGTGTTAACTGCAGATGTACCTGGAGGCATCAGTCGGATGTAATGAGTTAAGGACATTAACCTAGTATGTGACATTAGTAATACATGCTGGCAGAGAGATTTGTCTGGCAGACTAACCCACCTTTGAAACATAGCCCTGGCTAATAGCAAGCAGAGCACCTCAGTGCGCCACAGCACATGCCATCTGTATGACTGGCTGGGTGACCATCATTTCATCACAGGGCTTCTGTCTGTGTCCCTCTTGAACTGTGGCAATATGTGCTGATCACGTATACAGTTGTCTATGAATTGTGATGGCTGTATGGCCATTATGCTAGTGAAGTTCAAACATCATATGGTTCCATACGCTGATGTAAAATGCTCTAACAGCCACACACACAAACATGGCTACATCGAAGATAGCACCACTTCAAATTACTGCTTACAGGAGATGGCAAGGCACACATACTGCAAGTTGGCTGTATGTAGATTACAACCATTAACTATGTAATGGTACACACTACAAATCACAGTACGTGATGCACGCAATAAATCTCATGTCTAATAGTACTATCGGTTTAGGACATATTATGCTTGATGACATCAGCAGGCCTAGTTGTGATCAGGAACTTGGAGGGCCACATCACTTGCTATAAATAAAAATCTGCAAAACCCTACCTTTTTCTAAGTTACTGAGGTGATCACATAGCCTGCTTTAGGCATAAGCAAACTAGGCGGCCACCTAGGGTGCCGTTCTAGCAGGGGCACTTTTCCAGTATTTATTTGGTGTAGGTAGACCATTATGGTGCACCGGGTAGTGTGGTGGGAGGCACCATGGAGCCCTTTTGCCTAGGGCACCAGCTAATCTAAGGCCGCTCCTGTGATGATCATATTTATGCCATATGAACATACACACACAAAGTGGCACCTGGACTGAGATCAGAACCCCTACTTATCTAGTCTTACACACTATAGATCACAATAGTTATTGCATGCACCATGGATTAAGTCAGATGCTACAATGGTAGCTGGTAGTCCTAAGGTAAATGACATCAGCAGGACTTGTAGAAGAGGGCAGTTTGGAAGCCAGCAGCAACTTACAGGGCCAAAAAGTGCATAACCATTGCAGTTTGATAGCCAATGATTAAAAAAATAAACAAGGAAACCAACGTGTTCTTGCACAAGAAGCCGTCACTTTAACACAATAAAATCACCAGACACATAGCACTTTCGCCTTTTACAATCCAGGCATCATCAGAGTCAAATAAAAATTCACAACAGTCACATTAATAGGAAGAACAGACTGACATCATTTCCTGTAACATTATGCATTCATGAATAATGTACTAGTTTATGAATGACATCCATGTTATTAGAATTATTGCGATAGAATAGAATACTAAGTAATAAAACCATATATATGTCATCAAAAATTGTTTAAAAATATTATTTAAAAAAAATTTCTTTCCTAAAAACTGCTAGCATTCACCGAGGCTTGAAGGAGCCTGTATTTAAACCTTATCGCTCTTTTTTTCAAGGTACTCGAGATGGAAATTGTGTCATTAATTCCAGGTTTCCCCCTGGCATTGAGTCTTAATTGCCATTCAGTCTCCTTGATCTGCAGATGATCATGATGATGGCTCCAAAAATGATGTTATGATTTTACATTTAATCAAGATGCCTCACATTTAAAGGGAAGCATGATGAAAATTTGGGGAGCCTTATTAGACGATGACCTGAAAAACAAATTAGGGTTAGAGCCTACGATTGTTTTCAGTAAAGGCAAAAATATTAAAGACATTTTGGAGAGGGACACGGATACTAAAAAGAACAATTATGCCTCTAGAATGCACAAATGTGGCTTCTGTTCAAGCTGCAGATTTATTGATGACAGACCCTATGTCCAGATTGACTCTTATGGTGGGAACTTACAGTGTCCAGGGCGCTGTAATTGTAACACTAAAAATGTCTATATTGCTACCTGCATTTCATGCCCAGCATTTTATATAGGCAAGACCACTAGGAAACTACATGACAGGATTATAGAACACAACAGGGATATTAGAAATTCAAAGTGTACCACTGCCCTTTACACACACAGTTCAGAGTGTACAAATTTTAAAAAGTTCCTATTTTTTGTTATTGATAGAGTTTTGGTCTGTACAAGAGGGGGCGATGTTGACCTTGATCTGCAGATCAAGGAAACTGAATGGCAATTAAGACTCAATGCCAGGGGGAAACCTGGAATTAATGACACAATTTCCATCTCGAGTACCTTGAAAAAAGAGCAATAAGGTTTAAATACAGGCTCCTTCAAGCCTCAGTGAATGCTAGCAGTTTTTAGGAAAGAAATATTTTTTTAAATAATATTTTTAAACAATTTTTAACAGCATATATATGATTTTATTATTTAGTATTTTATTCTGTTATTGCAATAATTCTAATAACATGGATGTCTTTCATAAACTAATGCATTATTCATGAATGCATGATGTTACAGTAAATGATGTCAGTCTGTTCTTCCTATTAATGTGAATGTTGTGAATTTTTATTTGACTCTGATGATGCTTGGATTGTAAAAGGTGAAAGCACTAAGTCTCTGGTGATTTTATCATATTAAAGTGACTGTTACTTGTGCAAGAGCATTTGTTGATTATTTCTCTAAGAAAGTGGCCAATGATTTTGCTTATATCTTAAGAGACTCTTGGCATTGCTTAGAACAATTAAAAACAGCCAAGCTTGGTAAGGATGACTTGCTTGTGGCAATTGATGTGGTTAACTTATTTTCTGTAATTCCCCCATGACATAGGCTTAGAATATTTTTCAGAATGGTTATCACAAAGTGGAAACTTGAACCAGACCCGATTAAATCTACTGATTGACCTGTTAGAAGTGGTGCTTAAAAATAATTTTTTGGTATTCGAAGGTGAATTTTTCCGGCAAAAATCAGGTGTGGCAATGAGGGCGAAGTGTGCCTCAGTTTTTGCCAACCTGTTCTTGATTGAATGGGAAAAGAGGAATGTATCTTCTTCTTCCTTAATACACAGGATGCATGTGTATTATAGATTTTTGAATGAGATACTTATAGTTTGGAGAGGAACTACTTCTGAAGTGGCACAACTTTTGAATTACAGTAACGTGACCACCCAATACCTAAAGTTCATCTATAGGGTACACCAGAATGAAATTATTTAGATATTCTTCTCACAAAAGATAATTTTACAGGAGAACTATCATCTAACATATTTAGGAAACAGACCTATGCTAATACATTATTGCATTTTGACAGTTGTCATCCTGAACACCAGCGTAGGAGCGTAGTCATGGGACAGATGGTCAGGCTGTCCAGGTTGATCAGTGATGACAAGAAATTTTCTGAAGAATTGTTTAAGTTGATTGGGATGTTCAAGGATAGGGGGCACCCTATTAAGCCTTTAATGTCAACTAAGAAAGAGGTAATCAGGAACCATGCAACTAGGTTCCTACCCATCCTAAGAGGGGTTCACAGTAATATTAATGTAAATCATGATGATGGCTCCAAAAATGATGTTATGATTTTACATTTAATCAAGATGCCTCACATTTAAAGGGAAGCATGAAGAAAATTTGGGGAGCCTTATTAGACGATGACCTTAAAAACAAATTAGGGTCAAAGCCTACGATTGTTTTCAGTAGAGGCAAAAATATTAAAGACATTTTGGAGAGGGACACGGATACTAAAAATAACAATTATGTCTCCAGGATGCAGAAATGTGGCTTCTGTTCAAGCTGTAGATTTATTAATGACAGACCCTATGTCCAGATTGACTCTTATGGTAGGAACTTACAGTGTCCAGGGCGCTGTAATTGTAACACTAAAAATGTTGTCTATATTGCTACCTACATTTCATGCCCTGCATTGTTTATAGGCAAGACCACCAGGAAACTACATGACAGGATTATAGAACACAACAGGGATATTAGAAATGCAAAGTGTACCAGTGCCCTTTACACACACAATTCAGAGTGTACAAATTTTTAAAAGTTCCTATTTTTTGTTATTGATAGAGTTTTGGTCAGTACAAAAGGGAGCGACATTGACCTTGATCTGCAGATGAAGGAAACTGAATGGCAATTAAGACTCAATGCCAGGGTGAAACCTGGAATTAATGACACAATTTCCATCTCGAGTACCTTGAAAAAAAGAGCAAAACGGGTTTAAATACAGGCTCCTTCAAGCCTCAGTGAATGCTAGCAGTTTTTAGGAAAGAAACATTTTTTTTTAAATAATATTTTTAAACTATTTTTAACAACATATATATGATTTTATTACTTAGTATTTTATTCTGTTATTGCAATAATTCTAATAACATGGATGTCTTTCATAAACTAGTACATTATTCATGAATGCATGATGTTACAGGAAATGACGTCAGTCTGTTCTTCCTATTAATGTGACTGTTGTGAATTTTTATTTGACTCTGATGATGCCTGGACTGTAAAAGGCAAAAGCGCTACGTCTCTGGTGATTTTATTTTATTAAAGTGACTGCTTCTTGTGCAAGAACACATTGGTTTGTCTGCTTATTTTTTTACTGTATTTACCACACTGCTTCTGCATTTGTGGCTGCTGTCCATTTGGTAGCCAATGATGGTTGTTTGGCAAGGGAATACACACACACACACACACACACACACACACACACACACACACACACACACACACACACACATATACACACATACACATATATAGCTATTTTATATATATATATATATATATATATATATATATATATATATATATATATATATATAAGTATATAGCTATTTGAAAATACACTGTGTATGTTTGAGAAACAGATAGCGACAGATGGATATGCATACATATATGTATGTATAGAGATATCTATACATACCAGGTCATTTTGATCAAGGGGCAATAGGATTGCACTCATTTTGATCAAGAGGCAACAGGATTGCACTCAGTTTAACTAAGTGTATGGGCATGCCCAGTGGGAAGTCCAGTATTTATAAAGTGACTCCAGACCACACCTACATACACTCTAGTCTGGGATTTTGTGTGTTACAGACACTGACATCTGTCCCTGCAGTAATGCAATTCACTCAAAATGTCCATGGCATTCTTCAGCTGTCTGCTGTAATTAATATCGACAGAGGTTCATAATGTTGCACCACACACATACTGACAGTTTGCAAAAACACCAACATCATAATGCTTCACATGCAAAAGATGTGGATACTTCCAGATTTGAACCATCAACAACATCACCCAATCTAACATCCTCAGTCCACTTAGCTACCCAAGCTTCCAGCCAGAAAGTAGTCATTCATCACACAATCAACAGCATACATATGCAGGTTGTTATTCCTGCATTAAGTGAGACATACAATGTGTGATGAGTTTCTATGTTACTGCCCTGAGATTGCCTGGACTGCTGATATACCATTGATGACCTACTGTTAAAATGGTTATATGTGAAAACTGCTATGTTGGGTGTGGGGGAACAATAGCACATGTTCTGCTGGGATACACAGTAGTCCAACTCTCATGTGACCCTACTGTTTAACATCTCTCTCGACTGATATACTGCATATTCCAGCCATGAGGACTAGTGAATATTTCGGAACATATACTAGTGGACTGGATAACTGTAGTCCAATGTGCATGTTACTGGTGTCCAAACTGCCCACTGTCTTTCCTTGCATAAATGCAGCAGATCCATAAATACAATACCATATTATATTAATCCTTACAAGTAATGGGTAAGTTAGGGACTTACCATTCAAATGCAGCAGTTGCTAGAACTGTAGTTCAGGACTGACTCTGTCTGATGCAAGCAGTACACAGCCAATACTTGGATAGGCACAGTTTGTGTGGGTTGCCTGGCATCAAGTGTGATATATGTATGTGAGTAAGTCATCAGTCCCTAGGGCCTTAGGTTGTCAGTGAATGTGCTATGCACTATTTCTTAGCCAAGGCCAGGGCATACTGGGCATGCCTATGTCTGCCTACAGGGACATAATCAGGGGGTTCCTCCTCCGAGTCCTCCTGTCACTATGGCTGTGATGACCTAGGTAGTGGTGGGGGGCTGTATATCCCTTCCCTTTGCTGATCCTGCTGCAGCTGTTTCCACAGGATCATATTGTGTAGCATAGTACATACTGTGAACATATGTACACATGTGGCTGGAGAACTGGAGTGCTCCACCAGATATATTGAGGCACCGAAACCATGACTTCAGAAGTCCAAACAAATGCTCTATGATGTTCCTAGTTTGCATGTGTGCATCATTATGGTGTTCTTCTGTGGGTGTGTGTGTATTTCTGATGAGTGCCATCATCCACGGTTCAGGAGCATAGCCAGCATCCCCCAGTAAATAGCCTCATGGGACGTCCCCCCTAGAAAGCATCTGGTATAGCTGTAATGCATGCCAGATATGGGAGTCATGATAACTGCCAAGGCTGCCAGCAAACATATTCATGATAATCCCCTGGGCATTGTATATGACCTGGCAGTTAATGGAGTGGTACCCCTTGTGGTTGACATAGACTCTATCCTCTTCGGGTGGTGCCTTGATGTCTATATGAGTGCAATCTATGGCACCCAGTATTTCAGGGTAACGTGCTACATGGTAGAAGTGTTGCATATTGCTGGCTCTCACCTCAGCAGTGAGGGGAAAAGAAATGTGCTCATGGGCATATGGTAACATGGCATTCAGGAAATGGTGGAGGCATCTATATTACATTATCGTATGATTAAAATAGTGAATGCTATTTCATTGTACCGATAATGTCTAAACCACAAAATATCGAACACACGGAACAGCAACATTTTTTCCCAAGGAAAAATTTGCTGCTCCAAAAAAAAAAACAAACAAACAAACACTTAAACACAAAGATAAGTAGGGGGTTGTGCCCCCCACCCCCCCCCCTATTTAAATATACCAACTCCGAGATCACACCATAGTGGAGGAAATGGCAAAGTCCCAAAAACGGCCCACCATATTTTTTCCCTGGGAAAAAAATTTGATGTTCGGTATTTTGCCATTTCAACAGTATCGGATCGACTAAATAGCTTTTGCTATTTAGTCCATTCGATACACTAATATAGACCCTGGTTGAGTACCCTGGATGCTGATGCCTCTAATACCCCCATCATGTCTCCAAGTTGGTCTTTGGAAAGTACCTGTAGCTAGTATCCTAAGGGCTACACATACCTTTGTTTCCACTGGGATGGGTGCCCCTCTGTTGGCTGTGGGTCTGAGTTGAGGGTGGAAGAGCTCAGTGAGTTCTTGTAGCATGTCTCTGTCTACCCTTTAATGCTGTACAATCTCCATCTCATGTAGTTCCTGGAAGGTTAAATTGGGCATGGACACTTTTCTCCTTCTCTATCTAGGCCTAATGTCAGCAACAGCAGCATTGACTTCAGCATCTAGCACATACAGGTGCAGCAGACTTGCAGCATTATCTCAGCTAAAATTCCCAAATCTGTACTCTAATGATCTAGAGTACTGGGGAAAAATCAGAATGTAGGGTGTATGCATACTTTATAGAGCTCTCTAGTAGGTACATAATTTGTGATTGGATAACTATGATGCATTCCACCTGCCTACAATATAATTAACATCATTTAATGGTCCTATTGCAGTTTAAACAAGGATCAAAAATAATCAAATACAATTTTTCAGACATGCTGAGCATAGCAGCACTCCACTCAAAGATGTACATGAAAGGTAAACAAAGCTTAGAAGTTAGTGGAAACACCTCCCTGAAGGGACATGCTCAGTCATGTAGTATGCCATACAAACACACATACCTAAGCTGAAATGAGCTTAGAAGCCAGTAGACACCCCCCCCCCAGTGTCAGCTACATCCTGTGTAAACAGCAACATGGGTCTAAGCCTACACGAAGGGGATATGTGGACACAATTACTGTCTTCAGCTATTCATTAACTCCACCTCATTTGCATAAGTATCCATGCTCACATCCTGGAAACTACATGCTTCATAGCCTAACCACATTAGCAACAGCACCAATGCACCATTGTAGGGACTCCACGCACAGTCCTGTGATAATTTTCTGTCACATAATACTATTTTTTTTATTTTATTTTTCTATAAAGCATGTTTGTGTACTGGAGCTAGCCACACAATCATGCCCAGATTATTAAAAAAAAATGTCATTTAACTTATTTTCTTTAATTTTTCTGACATACAGGATAATAGTATCACTCATAAGAGTATGTGATATGACATTTCTGTCCATATATCTCAATTTATACAACCCCTTTTGTCAGTCTACACTCCTGTGCATGGAATTTTTCTACATACACTACAGACAGTCACATGGGGTCTAAATAGAGGCCTATCTGCTTGCTGGATCACTCTACCTGCCTTATTTGCACGGCATTCACCTGCATCTGAGGTGATTTGTATGCCACGGAAGTTTCCATGTTAGAACATGCATGAGCACCGCTCAGCAGTGCTTACCTAATATAAAAATGTTTGCACCCGTGTAAACAGTGCGGCAAAGTGCCTACACAGAAAAAAAAAAACATGTAGACTTTATTAAATTCCCCCCATATTTTTTCCAAAAGAAAAGGTAGAAAATGGCAGCTGGTCTATAAGCACCGCACTGTCTCTGCTCTGCTTTGCACAACTTAGCCTACTATGTTTATAATTGAGACATGGCGTTTTGGTCATCAAAAAACAAGTTTAAATTTTTCTTACCTTAAAGCTGGTAGTTCTCCTTTAGCTGATCCCTGTAAGTAAGCAAACAAATATCACTAAAATTACTGGTATATCGCGAATCGAGCCACACAAATGCATGCCTGTACTTCGGGCCTCTAAATGAATAATGGAACAAGTTACATTATGAAAATCTGGACTGTAAATATATAAATCAATATTTAAAAGAAGCTAAACATCCAAAACACATTGAACAAACAAAATAAAAAGCTTTATCAAAAATGTAGAGCAGAACAGAACAAATGGAAGCACAAACACTAAAACCAATTTTTCAACAGTATCTACTCCAGAAAAAAAGATCATCTCTAAGCGTGCCCAAACTTCCAAACAGTAAGAAGACAAAAAACCTACAAGTAAAATTATAGCTGACCAACTTTTTGCCCTTGATGACCTAAAGGAAATGCTTCAGCCATTACAGTTGGCTATTCATCAGCTTTCTGAGCAAGTGAAACATTTAGTGCCACGATAAAACAAATTGCTAGCATGCTTGAAGTTACAGAAGCAAAAACCATGGAAAATGAAATAAAAATTAAGCACCTTCAAAAAGGCTGTCAGTCTAATGACTGAAGTATTCATGACATACAAAATGAATTACTGGATCTTGAAATAAGCAGACACAACAACATACTTGTCCATAGACTATCGGAAAAATATGAGTAACCAAAACTACTGGAAACTCTATAACAAATCTTCAGATACCTCTTGGAAAATCAAGCTGAAGCCAAGCATATTATTATCGAAAGGGCCCACCAAGCAGCTGAAATGGCTTCCACCTCTGATAAACCATGACATATTTATGTTAAACTTTTAAACTATCAGGACATTTATAAAATCCTTGCTGCAGTTAAGAAGGAATATATTTTTAATTGAAATAATAATACAATCACCTTTGCTCAAGATCTCCCTATTCAAATTAAGCAAGACTGACAAAAGCTGGCACCATATTGCTCAAACTTAATCTCTAACAAAATTAAATTCCAAATTAAATATCTCTCAACTTTGATTTTTTAACATAAGGGGATTAAATATGCTATTGGATCACTTAAAGAAGCCAAGCAGACCTTTACAAGTGTCTTTACTCTACTTGTATATATTCGTAAATTCGATGTGATTGGACCAGGGATGTATATATACTACTTTTTCTGTCACCTAACTTACATAAGAAGAAGTGTATGTGCAGTTAGGATGTTGGGACTTACAAAATTAAATAACTGTTTGGTAATTTGTGAAAATCTTTAAGATTTACTTGATATTTGTCTTATATACAAGCAACATGATTGGCTTCTTTCACTTTTAGTCCTGTTGTTCAGGCTACATTTGGAAATAATAATTCAGGACACTTCCTGACTCCTGGTTAAGGAGGTTTCTCCATGAAGGTTTGCTAATTAACCTTCTGATGTTGTTTAAGGAAATGAATATGTATGTTAAGTTTTTACGTCATATACTAAAACTAATTGTTTGTCCTTTCTAGTTAATTTGACCTTTCAGCAAGTCTATAATTATTATAACTTAAAAAATGTTGTGTTTTTAAGCCAAGTTGTTAAATCTCTGTTTTTTACGCATTTCCATAACTGCAGCTTTAGCTGCATCCTACATTACGGTAGCAGACTGCTGAATAGTGTAGTGCTGTAGGACAGATATGTTTTACTTATTCCATGTGAAGGAATTTTTATCTCAACCTTTAATATAAATATGTTTGTGTATAAAGGATATATATTAGTTCAACATTCTATTCTAATCTCTACATTTTGTTTTTTACACAATTGTTTGTGTCTTTCGGCTTTTCCTGGTTACGGGTCACCACAGCAGAACTCCGGTCCGCTAATGATTGGCAGTAGAGTTTTACGTGCTGGCTTGCTGGGCCTAATGCACAACCTTCAATGAAGGAACGCCTGTTCACGCATGTCGCCACACAGAAGAAGCTCTAACTGAGAATCGAACGGGCGACGTCTAACTGTGAGGCGACAACGCTACCGCAGCACCACCACCACAGTTGTTTTTTACATAATGTTGTTCTTATTTCTTCCAACTGTTGGATAGTAGAGGTTAGGCATGTTTTTCTGACAGGAAGAGTTAAATGCCATCTGCCTATATTGTCAAATCTAATACTTAACTATTTAATGCTTTACAATAAAACTTGTTCTGGTGTCTTACTACCTAACAGCATTAAAGATTTTAAATCTGGGTAGTTGATTAATTTAATGCTAAGGGATCCAAACAAGTAAAGAGAAGAATATATTTGTTCATTTATTTTTTTAAATCAAAAGCAGAAGTTCAGTTTGTGCAACAGACACACATGACGTCCATGCAATGGGCTCAAACTGCAAAGAAAAAATGGATTTGTGTTATTATAGAATCAGGTAACAAAGTAAACATCTCTGGTGTTGCCATTATAATCAACAAATCCTTCAAAGATCCAATAATGAATTATAACTTAGATTTCAAAGGAAGATGTTATTATATAATTGTAAAAACATCTCTTTAGACAAACCAGTGCTACTACTAAATATTTATGCACCCTGTACTAAGGAAGATCAATTTATAATGACAATATATAAAATAGTAAGTAATTTTCCCAATCATTATTATATTGTTGGAGTGGATTGGAATGCAGTTGTAGAGACTCATGTGGATAGAACCAGGCAAAGTAAATCATATGACTGTCATGCTTACACAGCAATTGCAGATTAAAAATATATACTTTATTCAATCCATTTAATTCAAAGAAACATTCCTCATTATTAAAATTCACATATTATTCATATTGCCATAAATCTTGGGCTCGGTTAGATTTTTTTTATATCTGAAGTCTTTCTAAAAGCTCTATATAGCATTTACATAGAACCCAGATACTTTTCTGATGACTCTAAAATTAGTCTTACTATTCATCTAATATTAATAAAAAAACAATATTGCATACAACTGGACATTAAATCCTAATCTACTTCAAAAAGAAGACATTAAAAATGAAATTAATTATTTACTGGATAATTTCTTAGATAGTGCCTCTAACTCTCAAATCTCACTTGATATTCAATGGGCTGCTCTCAAAACTCAGATTAGAGGCACTTCTATAAGTAAGGCAACTTACTATAAAAAATCACATAAACTCAGGAAATCAGTGGTAAAAGAAAAACAAATACTAAGTTGGAACATGGTCTGTACCTAAATTATAGAGATTACACTGCAGACTGTTTAGCTGATCTTCAAAAAGAACTCTAGCTATTAAATATAAAGCAGTATTCATTTTATGAAATGAAAACAACAAGATATTCAGAATAGGTGCAAACTCCTTCAGGATGGATTAGTGGCTGAATAGTCTAACATTCATAAAAATCACCCAAGATCAACAAAATATATTTACCAAACCAGTTAATCAACAAAAAATTTTACAAGTAATCAAAAATCTTAAAACTGGTAAATTGCCTGAACCGGATGGTCTTATAATAGAGTTCTATAAAACTTTTGCTCAAATTATCTCAGAATTTTACTGTATGTATTTAATGATATGAGTGATAATGGTATCTAAGATCTTTATCTTAATAATTCAAACACTATTCTTATCCAGAATCCCAGCTCAGACTTTAAAAATCATTTAAACTATAGACCAATATCCCTTATAAATGCTGACATTAAGATATTTGCTCTGATAAGATATTTGCTCTGAAACTCACTAGTAGATTAAAAATTACTTTACCAAATATAATTTCCACTTACCAATCTGGATTTATGCAAGCTAGACAAACTTGTGATCACACATTAACATTAGACACTCTAATCACACTTTCTAAACAGTGTGATCTATCATTTTTTTCACTTATGCGCAATGCCTCAAAAGCCTTTGATCAAGTGAATTTAGATTTCCTTTTCACAATTATGCCACCTTTTGGACTTTCACTCTCTTCTATTACTTAATTAAAATTCTTTATTGCAATTCCCCACATCTTTATATATTACTAAAATTGTCTCCTCTCCAATTAGAATACTTAGGCAAAAGACAGGGTTGTCTTCTTTCACCATATTTATTTAACCTTTATATAGAACCACTGTCTCTTCTCATAACACAAAAATCCTATCATCTTATATCAGTAATCTGCAATATTTCCATACTTTTGATGGTCTTTGCTGAGCTAAATCCTTATTTTACCTTACCTAATACAAATTTTCCAAAAATGTTATATAAGTTAAACTTATCTAAGTCTTCTATTTTTACCCGTATTACCAACTATAGATTCCCCAGTCTTTTCCCCAAATCAAAAATTAAGATAAACAACTTTTTAAAATACCTAGGTATAACTTTAACATAATCCTACTGCCTTCTTCAAAGACAACTTAGAAAAAGCATGGTCTAATATTGAACATTATATTATTAAATAGAATAAATTAAATTTTCCTTTACTCTCTAAACTATCATCAAATGAATATATTACCTAGGTTATTATTCCAGTTTAACTCATGTAATCTAACAGTGCATTTTAATTTTCAAAATATCATTACCAAATTATCCAACTTTTTATGGTCCCCAAAATCTGTCAGGACTGGATATAACAATTAGTTTATCCTAAGAACTATGGTGAAGTGAGCCTTCCAGACTTTAAACTATATTATGATGCAATAAATTCTAATAAATTGATTATAATATCAGAATATAATCCTAAGTCAAATTCATGGAGTCCCATTTTTGGTTAAAATGTGGTATAACCATATATGTAAATTCCAGTATAACCCTAAAGCATTATCCTTTATTAAAAAAGAAAATCTTAAAAGTCTCAAAATACTTAATTTTTAATATAGAAGACTCTTAGAAAACCTAGTTGAGTCGATATATTTAAAAAAAATTAATTTATGTTATTACTACCAATTCATTTAAACCCTAATTTAAGGATGAACAGTCAAATGCTAAACCTTTCTAATTACCATCTTCTCAAAGACAAATGTTTTATGGACTTATATATATATATATATATATATATATATATATATATATATATATATATATATATATATATAATAGTGACTTAAGAAAAGCCCTAAACCTTCTGCATAATTATATTGTAATATTAAGACAAATAAGAGCATTAATATCAATACTTCTAAATTAAGCTAATATCAGTGATTACAATGTAACATTATGCAGACCTTATGGAAGGCCTTCACATTAAAGATGATATCCAATACACACAAATTAATTGCATTTCTAAAATACCAAAATTCAATTATTTTGTTCTAAGTATTAGACCAACCTTAACACATTAGTTACATAAAATGATCAAATCCATTCTATTCACTTAACTTCAAAATTATTACCTATGAAAAACTCCTATATACACAACTCATGATAGTCAATAATTCATATCTAAATCCAGTCATTCTTGATAAATTCTATTCCTCAACATCACCAGATTGTTCTTTTTATAAATTTCAAAAAGCTGACTTACTACATATATTATGAAGCTGTAAATGTTCCTACAAATTCTGATGCTCCCTGAATTTAATTATATTATTCTCATTGATTAAACTTTGCATTATCCAAAACTGTCTTGATAGATCCAAAATGTCATGGGATGATTTTCAACAAGATATATACCAACAAAAAAATATTTATAACCAGTCACACTAGACTTTCTTATGATAATTATTGGAAAAACTCTTTGTATCCTATAATAAATTTCTTAATTGTACTATTAATGTTAATCACATTCATTTAGTAATTTTCCAAGTTTTTAATTAGGCAATCCATTTAAGGTTTTTTCTTATTTTGAGTATACCTTATTGTCATGCTGTTAAAAGCTTTCTCTGTATATGACTTTTTTGGCATTTGGCATTTATTGTGTACATAGTTTTATATATATTGTCCATGTTACAGTTTGTATATATTATAATTTTGTTATTATTGCTGTTATTAAAAGTTTGAATACCAAAAAAGACTGACTGAGAGGGCATACACATCTAGTACTAATAACTATCTTTTCAGCTGGTCCACACCATATACAGTGGTACATTGAATGGATGAGTTTACAGCTTGTACATTGCAGTGTCATTTTCATATATGTTAAACACTGGCTGCAGATATCATAGCATAAAGTTAGCTGCAAACAAATGTCTGGGTGAAATGTCAGTCAACAGACACACGCGTGCACACACACACACACACACACACACACACACACACACACACACACACACACACACACACATATATATATATATATATATAAACACACACACACACACACACACACACACACACACACACACACGCATATACATACATACATACACTACTTACTGCCAGAAGTAGATGCAATAGCAATGCCTGCATTGCTAAGTGTTACTGAGTTGATGCAATATCTCTACACACCTGCAAATTTACTAAAGATGCTTCTGCTGTCTGAAGATTTGTAGAAACCTCACCTAAAATCTAGAAGCTGTGTGTTCAACATTCTGAGTTGAAGTTCAATGTGAGAGGACTTGATGAATCCAGAAAAATACAGAAAATCATTTTATTTCATGTTGATGACAAAAAATCCATTAAGCTAGTTAACATTTTATCTATAAAGAGGAAGAGATAAAGTTCATGTCTTAAAAGGAAAGTTTTCAAGTCTATAGTCTGTCAAATGCAAATGTATACCATGTAAGGCATTTATTTTTCACTAAAAAATCAAAGGGTTCAGGAAACAGATGTTTATGAGATATCCAAAGCAGAGAGAGCAAGTATTGAGGCTGTCAAATTATCTGATATATGAGACAGGGTTATGTGTGAAATCATAAATGATCATTTACTGAAGATGTGGATTATTAAGAGAAGCACATCTACTATTGTACAAAGTGATTTATGTCTGGTCATGCTGGCATAACAATAATGAAAATAAATGGTCAAGATGACTGATTAACAGGCAATAGAAGTGAAATCCTTTTACAAAGAAGCTTTACTGTGGGCTGAATATAATGACAGGATCACACGACTCACACTAACTAGTAGCTTTAACTCCCCTTAAAGACATATGAACTACTTTTATATATTACTATATATGCAACATCCTCCGCACTTTAAATAATAATGTACTTGACAAATGTGCATCTCAAAAAATTCTGTACCTCTAAAAGTAACTCCTTCCTATAAGCAAAGCATATCCCTGACTATCTCTAAATCTTAGACAAAAGGATTGGAAACCATAAATTTATCTTTGCCCAATTATTCCTGTCCATATGTCCATATAGGACAAGTGGAATAGCTACCTGGATGTACCAATGGTATTGTTGTGGCTAGGCTTACAAAGGCTTAACTGGTCTATCACCTAGTAACAGCCTAAAACCTATTAACATAATTTTTATTATTTAATTTACAATTATTCAAAAAGTGTACATACCATTACTACACTGAAAATCTATCAGAAATGCATCTCCTTAAAAAAAAAAAACAAACGATTTATATTCCTTCTATAGATGTGTGTGTCAGTCGTTGCAGCAAAAAGTATTTCAGAAATTATGTAGGATTTACTGCAGTACTTCAAAATTCACTTTTAATTCCATAATCATCATAATTCTTAATAATTCTTTACCCTTTCTGTTATTTGTAAATATTATTTGCTTTTTTTTCAAAATAAATTCTCTGCATATGCTGTCTTTTTTCAATGCCAGTATGCCTGTTATCATGCTAATACAGAAAATGGCAGCTCTGTGTTCCTGGAGTTATGAACAGATAAGTAACAGTCCAAGGAATTAGAGTATTTGTATTTCCTGAGAAAACTTTTTGAAGTCTGTCCCATCTGTTCCACTTGCCCATTAGTCAGAAAATATCTGGGACTTGGTCTAATCTGCTTGAATTCTAATTACTCCTTAAAGTTACAAAATTCCTGGCTAATTATCTGATGACAGTCATTATCAGAGGACTGAGTCTAGTCATTTTATTAGTCAGAGGGCTTATTAGTCACTTACCTTTTCTTAGTGGCTGTATAAATTTGGCACATTTGTGCAGCTCTTCATTCAGAGGTCAGCATCCAGCCAAAGCTAAGTACTTTTATTGAGTAATAACACCCCTTTAAGCTGTTTAAAGTACAGTGCATTTGATATCTTCAATTATTTATTGCCTTTTCTCGTGTTTATTTTGAAAACAATGCATTTGCCTCTCATTGATGATACTGCTGATTTACTTGTTCTGAATTCCTTATCTAACTGAGTGTTGGAAAAAATAGTGAATTTCTACACTCCAGTGAGCTCTGATCTATGTTTTTACATGAAGAGGACTGAGGATTTTCCATCTAGTGACAATAGGTGATAGATTGGCCTATCTCAGTTGGGAAAACAACTTGATACCTCTGATTCTTGTCATTTTATCAGTCAGCAGACTTATTAGTCAACTTATATTATTTTTAGTGCCTGCATAAATTTGGTGCATTTGTGTGGTTCTTACCTCATTTCCAAATAACTCAGCAAAGCTTGGTGTCATCACATGTGCCTCAGAAGTGTTTGTCTTGTATCTGATAACATTCAGCCAAAGCAGAGTACTTTTTTGAATAATCAGACTTCTAAAAGCTATTTAAGGTACATTGCTGTTAATATATTGAATTATTTATTGCCTTTCCTTGTGCTTATTTAAAAAAACATACATTTTGCCTCTTGTTGTCCATTCTACTGGTTTATTTGCTCTGAATTCAATATCTAGCTGGTTGTTGGATAAATTTATGTATTTTTACATTCCACCAAGCTCTTTTTTGTATTTTTACATTGAGAACTAAGTATTTTACATCTAGTTTCAGTAGGAGGTAGCCTGGTTGTAGCTCAACTAGTAAAGGACCTGTCATAATTGTTACATACTTTCCTAATTTCTTTGCAGACAGTTTGGTGTATATGGTCATCCTGAGACAATGTAGCAGTTGTCTCATGGTCACGGAAGACCATTTAATCCTTAGAGAATCAACTACAGAATGTAAGAGATGTACATATGCATTGTCACTGGAGACAAAACTCTCATATACAGGCACTCATAATAACAACCAGGATGTTAGGAATACACACACTACACGCACCACACATAATATGTACCTTGCACATAGACTAACATGTGCTAAGATGCTTAAATGCAATCTTCCCAAACCCCAAAGACCCCCCAATCCTCCATTTGTAAAAATATTCCTCAGTAAACCCAACCACACTCTATGAAAGCAACACCCAACACTATACATGCAGTCATGCCAAGTGGAGCGTCATCTATTAAGCTCAAAAGCAAGCCAACACACTACTCAGGAGACTCCATTGTGTGACATACTGATGTATCTCTTACTAGGCTGAACAAGGAGAAAATAACATTCAGCTATCTACCAGGAGCCATGTTCCAACAAGTTATGCATGCACTCTAGTCTTTGCGCCACAGGTTCCAGTATGATTCAGTCATAGCCCATATAGGTATAAATGGCCTGAGACATGCCTCCCTGGACTATATGAAAAAAGGCATTACATAGCTCTTAAACTATGTGTTTCAGGCTGGTATGTTCCTAGCACTGAGCAGCATTCTATCTTCACCAAGGATGATGCCACAATATGAACAGAAGATGATTGACTTAAATAATTGGCTTATTTTCTGCTGTCATTCTAGTGGGATACAATATTTGTCGGTATGAGAGGATATGGTCAGACCTCATTGCTTTACCAAGAATGGTCTGCACCTGTCCCCCTCTAGGCTTTTGAATTTTGGTGAAAACATTGTCCTACTCATTGAGTCTTTTTCAGATAATGCCAAATTGACAAACCTTCCAACACAGCAAAATCTAGCCAAAGCAATCTAAAGGTATTACTGCTCAATGCCAGCAGTCAAAACAAGAAGCTGCATACACCTTGGAGAGTTCAGACATCTGTGCAGTTACTGAGACATGGTTTAAAGTCACTGAGAGTACCCTGTCATTTAGAGCAGCAACTGCACAGGCAGGGACCAAAGGTGGAGGTGTCTTGAGCTACATAAATTACAAGCATACCGTGAGGTTGGTTAACCAGAATGATGCACTACAGTTTCTCCATGCACATTTTACCATACCATTTTCTAGTAATTTAGAGGTCACCTTCCATGACTTGGGAAACCCAAGCTCATACTCGGACCTGTCAGATACACTCACAATTCAACCAAATACCATATTTGTGGGTGACTTTAGCACCCCTCCATAGACTGGGAATCCAACACAGTTGCTAATTTGCAGGCATAGAGATTCATGGCCTTTGTAAACACAAACACTCTAATCCTGATAGTTCATACACCCACTAGGGGTACAAATATATTGAACTTGGTACTCACAAATATGGGAGAATGCTGAACCCCCCCCCCCCCCTCCATGTCATGTTCTCTCTCTCTGGTGAGGTCAGACTACAAAATTGTCTCCTTTGAGATAAAAATCAATTTTGCAACCCCAGTAAACCTTGTAACAGTTAGGAATTATGCTCCTTTGAGATAAAAAAAAATCAGTTTTGAAACCCCAGTAAACCCTGTAACAGATAGGAATTATTCCAAGGCAAACTATCTTTCATTAAGTGATAACCTGTCAAAATTGTAAGCCCCTCCAAATTCATATAGCACAGCAGCTTATTCAGAGCTATTCACAGAAACTCTGTACAACCATGTCGATAGCTGCATAGAGACTGCTGTGGCTAGCAGAAGTAATCTGAAATCAAACTCAAAAATCAAGCCACCCTGGTACAATCAAATATTAAATAGGTTGTACAATAAAAGAAAAATGTCATGGCTAAACGTAGGAAGTGCAACACATAAAAAGATAAAAACTTTCTCATCGAGCTGAATAGACAGCTAACAGGGTAAACTAAGACTAACAAAGCCAGTTTTGAGGTTAATATAGTTTCCCAGGCCAAGGACAGCCACAAGGCCTTCTTTAGCTATATCCAAAACCTTAAAGGCAATGCACAGTATGCTGAACTGGTTGTAAATGGAGCCACGTTCACAGAGCCAGAAGATATAGCAAATCTACTGA
The DNA here is from genome assembly GCF_019279795.1 of Protopterus annectens. Lineage (NCBI taxonomy): Eukaryota > Metazoa > Chordata > Ceratodontiformes > Protopteridae > Protopterus > Protopterus annectens. The sequence goes on along the minus strand of NC_056728.1, from coordinate 461,672,391 downwards.
CTGACAAATTCAGCTACAATTACACCCCAACCACTCCTCCACCCCAGGAAATATCATCAAACATAACCTCAACAACAATCAATAAGGAAAAGGCCCTAAATGCACTCTCTAATGCCAAAACCACAGTCTCAATGGACCCTGATAGTATCCCAGGATACCTCCTAAGCAGTCTGAAATGTAACCTGTCAGGGCCACTGACATCACTTTTCAACTACAGCCTCTGAACAGGCTTTGTGCCACATGAATGGAGGACTGCACCTTCTAAACAAGGGCAGACCATTAATTGATACTGGGAACTACAGACCTATTAGTTTGGCTTGTCTTATCTACAAAGCCATGTAAAAACTCATGGAAATGCTAAATAATGACATAGGAAACCTTCAGATACTGGACCCAAACCTGTTTGATTTCATCAAGAGTAGGTTATGCCTACTAAATCTGATGGACTTCTTTGAGAAGGTCACTGAAGCAATGGATAAGGGTAAAATGGTGCATACTGCTTACCTTGACCTGGCTAAGGCATTTGAAAAAATACTTCACTTGGGCATTGTTAATAAGCTCAGTAGCAAACATAAACTTAAAATAACTTCTAAAGCACAATAGCTTGTGAGAGACATTTGCGTTGCATGGTTAGGCTTGTAAAGGCCCTAGTGGTCATTAACCTAGTAGACATCTATAAAGCTATTAATTTATTATCATCTCATCAGGGGCTTTGTTCCTTGCAAAATTTGATTATAGTACTGTGGCAACCCATTGACTTTTCCCATCACATAGCTGCACACCAAGAGGAAATTTTGAATAACAGTCTACTCATACGAGAAAATGTGAATTGTTGTACTAGAAAAGTCATTTCCCACTTTCAGTCCCAGTAAAGAGAGAATGTCATGACATCATCTCCTTTTTTCTGATTTTAATTTCTTAATAGAAAGGGCATACTACCTCATAGCTAAGAAATAATGATAACTTTCACCTTCACATAAGAAGCCTTAAGTGCATCACAATTCTTCTATTAGGTTATGGAAAGTAAACTGTATTGATATGATGCAATGACTGTATTATCAGGCCATTCTGGCATGACAGCATTAGACAAGAAGTGAATTTCAAGTTGTCTTTGGCATAAGCCATTAATTCTTGTAGCTTTTTAGCAGGCATTGATAAGTGAGCAATGGTGTGAGAAGAACAGTAACAGATTTAGGGAAGACAAGAGCTACAGAGCAATAGTTGCTGAAGATGTAATTGTGTTAACACTGTGAGCAATGCACACTCAACACATGCTACTGCACATGCACCATGTATAAACTCATGACAAGGGTGGTCTGTCAGACAAAGAACCCTGCATATGCATTACATATACATGTATTTTTCAGATACATTGCACTTTCAGTTCACTCATAGTACATCTAGACAAACATAGGCTCTTTTTACATCTGTACAAATAAGCCTGTCTATGGGCAAAATACACATGAACATTGTATTCAACTCAATCTGTGTGAAGATGCTGCAAATATTTAATACTGCCAGTAATGCAATGCAATGTTAACATACTGCTGTCTGAGCATGGTGATTTTTTTGTCTATATATACAGACATCTGTGTCTGGCAACACCATATGCAGCTACTTGGGAAGGGCTGCCTAAAAATGAACAAGCTTCTCTATAGACATGCAATTGCCTCAAGTATATTGTGCTGTAATCCCTGGCCCAGTGTTTGTGTAATGAGTATAGACACATGAATGTGCCAAACGTGTTCTCCTGACTGCCTGACAGCACCAAATGGGATAATATTTCATATAATGGCATGCAAGGCCCACTGTACATATGCACTGTTTTATTACTTGCCTTGCTGTGCACCAATGGCTCTGTGGTGATTTATTTATTTATTTTATTTTATTTTATTTATTGACATTTGATTAAAGGGAAAGACCAACTGCGTATGTACCAATATTCAGTGGAAGCCCAGGGAGAGAAGCTCTAAAGTATTACAAAAACATTTTAAAAAGAATAATTTTACAGTTTTCAAAAATAATGCAATAAAAACAATTAAATAATCTGCAGTTTAAAGAATTATACTTAATAAGTTAGCATGCAAAAACATTGGTTAAGAATAGATGCACCTTATATAACAACGATTTCATATTTACAAAAATTTCGTCAGGTTAGAGAAATTAAAGGTAAGTTAATATTATACAAATAGGAACTGCAATATGACATGGGAAAAAAGGGTTATAACATATTTAGCCAGAGAATCAGGGGAGAGAAATTGACCGAAGTAAGGAAGTGAGTGAAGAAGAGGGAGAAAGGAGGTATAAGGTATGAGTAGGTTCTTGCTCATATTTATGGATATGGCTTATCCTGGTTTTGAGCAAGAACAGAGCTAGATTTTGGCTAGGAAATCTTTCAGAATGGTTTTAAATGACTATTGGGAGGGTGTTGATGTAATGGATACAGGTAAGGAGTTTTAGGCCTTAGCAACATGGTGGAAGTACAGACCATGCTCAGCAGATCTGATAGGTTTGTGGACCGAGAGGAGTTTTTGGTCATTGGATTCTAATGACCGAGTAGGAACATAATTGTGTAGAATGATATTTACTGTTGGACAAGGAGATGGATGTTAGATAATTTTATAGATAGGTAGAAGCTGTGTATGTCTTAGTTGATGGGGTAGACTTGCCTGGTCAACAAATGTAAAATAAATAAATAAAAGTATTCTGTAGTTACATAAGATGTGCCATTAGTGCATGTACTCTTCAGTGCCTAGTGGTGTCATCCATGACTACCAAGCAACATGGTGGTATAAAGGATCCACTAGAGGTATGTGTCCTTATCTGTAGTACTAACTGGCATAGGACTGAGTAGGCATATAATGTTCATTCTCTGCATGTATCTGTCTGTGTTTCATGGCACCACCTATGATTATTAAAAGTGTACATGGGTCACCATAGGTATGCAATAATGCTCTAGTGCGTACTGACTGCATAGTTGATATAGTGCCTTTCTAAACAAGTATATATGCCATTTTCTGTATGTGCCCTGGTGGTTCCAGCAGGGATCTTTCACCCAGAGATGGGTGCACACTTGGATAATATAGTTAAGCGCAGTGTTTCCAGTACATGGAACTTACACTACTGACATGGCACTCTTACAGGGCACTGATATGCTGTTTCTTCATATACAAACAGCCCTTAATACACTGTACCACATAATGGCATACAGTAGCTGCTGAAGGTATATACTCCTTCTAGGCAGATATGATGGCCTCATTATTGTATATAGGCATTTTCATATGCGGTGCAACCATTTTTCACCAGTACTTTTGTATGGAAAAAACAGTACCAGTCTGGTGTAGAGGAAATGGCTGTATGTGTACATGTGAACAGACTAGCTATTTCATACAGTGAGCACAGCAGTGTCATCACGTCCATTTGCAGTGGTAATGAGACTTATTTTTGGAAATATCATTGACAGCTAGATCCATCTGTCTGTTGTGGAACTACTGCACTTGAGCTGCACAGAATGCAGGGAACAGATTGCACATGCCATCAACACCAGATCCACCAGAGTGGTGCTCGGTATTTGTAGACATGGTCAGATTTCAGCTGCAAGGACTTGACAGACTCCTATGACTAAAGAGTCTGAAGGAACAATACCTATACATGTCCATACATGCCATTAAGTGTGTGTTGTACTTGTCTGTCATGCTGATCAATGCCATTAGCACTAAAAACACTGAATGATGTACTGCAATGTGTGTTATTTATTAATGTGCACTCCTGTTCTATCAGGTGAAGCCATTAGAAAGCAAAATGCAAGGAAGTTTGAGAAGTGGGAGAAATATTGGCTCCCTATCATGGTGTCGCAGATGCAGGCTGTCGAATGCATCTTTGTCGAACTGAAAAGTGTGAAAAGGCAAAATAGCGAAACGGCTTTTCAGCGAAATCTTTCCCTGGGAAAGAATCTGTTTGGCGGCTTTTGGTATTTTGCCTTATTGGCACTGTAGTGTGACCTTGGAGTTAGTATTTTTAAGTAGGGGGGTGTGGGGGGGACAGCCCCCCATGTCGGGGGATGGGGGGCAAAGCCCCCCACATTATGTAATGTTTTACAGTTTTTTTTTTGTTTTGTTTTTTTTCGGAACAGCAATTTTTTTTCCCTTGGAAAAAAATCACTGTTCTGAAGTATCGATGTTGTAAGCTTTCACTTACATGGGGTTGATTATGTGTCATTTGCTCTTGTGAGTGTGCAATATCATAATATGGACCCAAAATATCTCCACAAAAAACATGGTAAGTCTAAAAATTCCACACTTTATACTGGATTTGTAGGCATGGGCAGTAATGCAGACTTTAATGCTGCCAAACTAGTGCAACTGATCCATAGGTGTTGTCAACTAAAGGACTTCACCCATATGTCCAGTGGGTAGCATATATATGGATGCATAGGAGTATACAATCAATATTCCATGCTTGGGACATTTAAATGCATTGGTGAACATTTCAGAAAACCGACAGATGAGTGCCATGGTGCATGCATGTAGGTTTGTTATATAGACTGTAGTCTGGCATACCCCACTGTTCATTGCCGCAATGATCTTTATTGTTTCTACAGCTCACAATGACTATAAATGTCCACATCTATACCATTTCTCACTTTTCCTACAAATAGTAGCAAACTAATGCTATGAGAAAAAGATGAAGTACATAATACAAGCCTGATGAATGTTACACATCCTGCCCTGTCACATACTTGATATTGACATATACCCACATTTCCACTGATACACACTAGCAAATTTATTATTATTTTTTATTTATTTATTTTACATTTGTTGACCGGACTAGTCTAACTGGATATATGGCCATTTTCATTAGAGGCCCGGGGAGAAAAGCTCCACATAAAAAACGAGAACAAATAAAAAATTACAACTTCAGTTACAGTTCACTTGTCAGACACAACAGGTGTTACATGGTAACTTAGCATTCATGATAGATAATAGCAAATAAAATAGAAAATCCCTTTTTCTTTTTATTTTTACATTGTCTTCACTTAGGCTGGTACCTTACTAGAAGTATTTTCATTTGTTAGGGAGTGGCTGTGCTTCTCATGACTAGCAGTCACTGTGTGCAAGATAATGCTTCCATTCTCCTGCAAATATTTCAGAGGTACAGCATCGAGCTGTGAGTCTGTGCCTTCAGAGTGGACTTTTCGCATAACGTGCACATTCTGATACATTTCTTGGATCTCTTGTGTACTTTTGATAATGAATATATTTTACTTTCTCCAGAACATCTATCTTACATATTACCGTTATTAATTCCCTTTCTTGGAGCTATTATTTACCTTTTGCTTAGGTCATAATGTTTCTGCTGTTCTGAAATGTATGCTGATGATTTAATGATACAGTTTATTGCAACTCAATGTGGTTCTCATTCTTGTAAGTTATCATATTAGTGCACCACAAATAACCCAATATTACATTCCTAGGTGTCGCAGAGTGCTCATAACGTGTACATGTGTCAGAATGTTGTATAACTACACGCTGTGCTCATGCAGTACATAAATGATTATATATTATCAATGAATGTCATGGATATGTGCTACACTCTGGTCTATAAAGTGCATGCCATGTAATGTGGTTTTATGTAGAAAATGTAATGTTTATTTTATCACATATGTTTGATTGTTGCACTGCTGATACATGTCCACTTTTATAATAGCAAGTGCATTTGCACACCATGTGTACTTGTCAGTGATATTACTGTTGTTGCATCCAGCACAAGTGTTACTATATGCATACTTTTGTATGTTTCACATACATGGCAGTTGCCATGATCTTAAGTGCTGTTCTGTGTTATATAGTCATGGGATACAGTTGCACTCTTTATATATTGTATGTACCTACACATGTGAACACATTTATTTATTCCTTCTTTTTTTTTTCTCCAAATAACCTGTTAATTCAATTCCTGGTCACATGAGAGCATGAGCCTATGACAGCACTCAATGGATGCAAGGCACAGAAACTAATCCCAGATCAGCTGTCAGTATGTCACAGAATGCACACAAAAACACACATTCACATTTGGTACAAAAATCTGCAAAATAATTTGGAAGTCACAAACTTGATCTATGGCAAATTATTGTGGTGCAAGAGGAAATGGGAGTACTTGACAAAAACCCAGTCTGACACGGAAAGAACATGTAGACTCCATAAAGATGGTACCTCAGCCTAGAACCGAACTGAAGAACCAAATGCTGTGAGGCAGCAAAGATAACCACTGCATGACTGTACAACTATATTTAATTCCACCTGGTTTAGTGCATGTGTTGATGTTCATATGTCCAGCCATGCCCATTGCACAGTGCTTTGTGTTTTAGGGTTAAGAAGATATCTAAAAGTGGATTCCTGTAATTAAGTGCATCAGTTGTTATCTGGTTGGAACTGCAAAAGTAGCTGGATGCCGCATGAAGGAGAATGCGGTGCCACATTCACTAAGACATGTCAGGAGGTTCAGCAACTCTATATGCAGCATGTACACTGAGAGCAGAAAAGGATGGGTGCCTGCATGTGTCTTTTTTAAGGCTAAAGGCAATCCCAAACATATTCTTCAGTATGAGATTTCTTGTACTGAAACCCATCTTGTATTATTATTATTGGGGTGGTAGAACTGTAGAAAGTTTTCATTTGCACATCTAGCAGATAAAAAGTCAATAAGCAAAGGTTTTACACCTGATACAAGTCTGTACCAGTAGCACAGAAGGATGGAGCCCTGACTATGGCCCAGGCAACCCAGCTTCGATAAGCAGGTTAGATGCCTGATGGCATTGCCAGAGAGGATGAATGTTCCTACCCCAGAGGAAGATTGCAGGCATAATTGGGATAACATGGTAGAACTTCCAGGAAGAGAGTGGGAGAAGCACCACACTGTGCCTTCTGTGTGTGAGCAGAGATGTTGTACTGACAGAATCCCCTTATGGACGTGAGGGATGTTGACACTTGCACCACTGATACACACTGCACATCCTGTCCATGGGTTGTTACTGTTAAGATCAACCCATCCACAGGTTGTCACTGGGTGGGATCAACCCTCCCACAGCTGTCACTGGGTGTGATCAAAGGATATGGCTTATTTAGAAAGAAAAAATTAAACAACCCCTGATGGCCTTAACAATGGCTAATCCCAGCTGACCCCTTACCTTCTTGTGATGACAAAAGGGATGAGCTGTTAGGTTAGGGCAGTCTGAGGATCATCAGTCAACACAACCAAATTAATAGAAAAAAAACTTTCACCTCCTATGGTCTTTTAACAAAAATAGGCAAATAGCTATTATAGTGAGCCTAGTTTTTTTTTTGCCTTGCACTCTCAAATAGGCCATAACTTGAAATGTTTACAGTTATTATTGCTGTTGTCATTATTTTTCACTCTTTTAGTCAACCCATTTGGGAGTATAGTATATTCCTGTGGAGAGCTCAGCACAAGTGCAATAGCCCATTGAGTCTGTATGGAAAAGATGAACCGTACCGATTCCAATATTGTATGATAAGTCTTAAAAGTGTAATTATTTTAACTTTCATTCTGGTGACTGGCTTCAAATCTTTTTTAGCAAGTGCCATGAGATCTTTTAAATCTACCTGAGCTGCCACCATCTGTAGACAAATAGGAACACAAATTAATGTCTCATCTAAAAACAGCATCATAGAAATGTAGCACTTCACTATCCTAACAGTTGTTGTTTCTTTTGGCTTTTCCCGGTTAGGGGTCGCCACAGCGGAACTCCAGTCCGCTAATGATTGGTAGTTGATTTTTACATGCCGAGTTACCAGCCCTGATGCACAACCTTCAACGAAGGTACGCCCATTCACGCATGTCTCCACGCAGAAGACGCTCTAGCTGAGAATTGAACTGGACAGCGTCTTACTGTGCGACGACAACGCTACCGCAGCACCACCACCACGGGTTTCAGTATAAGCCTAAAACCCAGCACCTTCTGATCCATTATTATTCAGAGAAGAAAACACTACCTGCTAAGCTATAGACACTGATTATAAGAGATGAATGCACACTATCCATTTAAAAGACAGGAGGAGAGACTAGATATCACAAATAGATATACAAATCAAACGAGTAAATGATCATTGAAGAGAAAATACGATGCTGAAAGAATTCTAGAAGAAATAATAATGTTAAAGCCTGTACATTCGTTGAATAGGTACAAACTATTTAAGGAAGAAAAAAGCAAGAAATCTTTGAAGTAACTTAAACTTAGGACCTCAGTGAAGAGCTATAATATGTTTAAAATAATCTGCAAAAATAAACTGGTTCACAACTCAGCTGTAGTGTTTTATTCTGATTTGTGACTATGATCTGTTACAGATCAAAACAAGCTGCAAGCTACCTATAAACATAAGCAGGGATATTTTTGCAGGAATTAAAACAGAAGTGTTGAAATCAGACCCTGAATCATGGCTGTAATAAAAACAGTTAGCATTACAGTGCTGAGTCCATGCTTAATTCACAATAGCATGTGATGTGAAGAAACACCAGTAATTAAAGGTATTCAGAGAATACTTGTTGCTTGGGGATGCAAGTGTATTTGTGTTGGAAGTTAAAATAAAATGATGGAGGGAGACTATGAAGATGAAATACATGTGCATTTCTTTATAATGCAATCAAACTTTATACCAGAAATTAATTATTTGGTGTGGGTTAGGGGCACTTTGAATGTGCAAGCAACTTGGCACACAATCACAGTAGTTTCTTTCACTGATTCAGTTAAATAATCATCAGGACAAGGAACATGAGAGAAACAATTGGAATACATTACAATATACAGAATTCCATTCACTTGGTCAAAGTCAGACAATAATTGTTTAGAAACTAGGGCTGCTTGTGTTCAGGGTGGTCATAAGAAATTACCAAATTGAAGCATTTTCAGAACATTCCATTTAAATGTGCAGTCGTCATTTCGGATTGGGTAAACAATATAAAAGTGGCTTGAGCTATCATTACATAGTGATGTTATAAAATAATCCTAAAACATTAAGTATTCTTATTCAGAAGTGAGACTTACAATCATATTAAATGCTGCAGATTAAAAATGACACAACATTAACATTTTCGTATCAATTGCCAGGATACCGACATTTAATTTTGAAGCTAGGAGTACACATAATATTTCAAGACAATAGGCAAGTGCACACATACCAAACTAGTAACCAACAAAAGTTTGCACAGTAAACACAGGACACGAAAATGAAGGAAACTGCCAAGCTCAAGTCCAGTTTTGTAGACAGTGCATTGATGTAGTTAAAATAATATTTTAGCACACTACTACAAACGTTTGTACCTTCATCCTAAAAAAAAAAAAGTATCACGCAAGGACTTCCTCAGAAAGAAAACAAGAAGTGCTTTTTTGCATTTCTTTAAATAAAGTTATATACAATGATTTTTTCCATTTAAGAAAGACTTTCACCATAAATATTTAACTAGTGAAGCATTAAGAGTAAACAAATTATATTACAGTGCATGCAAAACACAATATTTAAAAATGTACAAAAATAATTTAAATATAAATGTGGCTAATCAATTGTTTAACTTCATATAACATAGCTGGTTGTTCTTATAAACAGTAACAGTGCCATTTTGTTTGCAAAGAAAACATGGACAACATACAAGTGTGTACTGCTAAGAAGTTTTTTTTTAATTCTTATTGTTAATTGAACTAAAAGCCATCAAATAAAACAAATCAGTGTAAATATAATATCTTTTACAACTATACCCTGTATTACTGCTTACATTTTGCCACCCATAACTTAAACACATGGAAAACCCTTAAAACTCTGGTAAACTGTTGTGTGCTGTAGAGAGCATTATTGACATTACATTTTAAAGTATCATAGTAATGTTTATATACCCTTTTTCTTAGTGTCCTTTCATTTCTTCCTACATGAAAAGTTGGGAGCACAAAACATTTGCTATGTATATTACTCTTTGTGAAGCACAATTGCCCCTTTGCAGGAGTTCTTGGTTTGGGGGGACATTGCTTAAATATTGTTAGCCTTACATTCTTTGGTGCCTATCATAGTTTTAGTATTGTTAATGTTTCAGGGATTCTCAGACAATTTTTTTCAAGTTATTAGCCTTTTTATATACAAAAGTAGGTCATTCCCCTAATTTGCTATATATATATATATATATATATATATATATATATATATATCACTGGATCTGTCTTAAAAATACTTCAATTGTTTCTTATAATAGATTTAATGTATCCAGCCCCAGCATTGTATTGTAAAACAAAGACTCTTCAGAGTGCTTACTATCAGTTGTGCCAGCAGTCAAGTGTCCAATTAGGGGATCAATTTCTACATTAGACCTGTCTAAATCCACAACTAAGAATGGTCTGTATCTGTGTCTCCATTGTGGGAATATATTGTTATTAATATCCATTACCATGTTTCTAGCATGACTCCTAGCAAAAAACAAAGATTCTAACTTTCTTCTTTCATGGTCAAACACAATTCTATTGGAAACCATCTGCACCAATCAGATAAACTGAGCTCTTATTAGACTTTTCTTGTAACTCGTGGGATGAAATCTTCTAAAGTGCAAATATGCATTACTAAATTTTGATTTCCTGTAGTTGAACTAAAACCATCTTGTCACTTAAAAATTGTATTATCAAGGTAATTAACTTTGTCTCGTATACAATTAAAAGAAAATTTTAAGAAATTAGTTGAGTATAATAGTATTATCAATATAATAAACTTTGTCTTTTATACAATTAAAAGAAAATTTTAAGAAATTAGTTGCTGAGTGTAATTATTGAATAAATTCTTGTACCATACCTTTTGACCCAGTCCATAAAATAAAAATGTCTCTAAGTACATTAAATATAATTTGCAGTACATGTAAAACTTATTTGTGAACACAAGTAACATTTCCCACCCTTTCATGACCAAGCTTGCAAAAATGGGGGCACCTACCGCACTTATAGCCATATCCCTCTTTTGCTTGTAAATTTCATTTTCGAAGTAAATGTAGTTGTTGTTGTCCAATATAAGATTCATTAAATCTATGATTAACTGTATGTTACTATATAAAAGAAATTGGTATGTAATAATAGCCTCTTAGAACAATTCAACACCCTCACTTTGAGGAATACATGTAAACAAATCAACCACATTTATAGTAAGGAAAATAATGTTGGGACCCATAATTATACTAAGCAAAGAGAAGTATATATAGCAAAATGTTCTGTGTGCATGGCTTTTTATGTAGGAAAAAAACAAAAGAACACTAAGAAAAAAGGTATATGAACATTCCTATAATATCTCAAAATGCAGTTTTAATAATGCCCTATACAAATACACAACAGTTTGTTAGATTTTCAAGGGATTTCATTTTGCTATTTTAGATGAAATTATTCTGAATGTCAGAGGATGGACATGGGAAAATCAATTGGAATGCAAAGAACTCCTGTGGCAACTTAAACTGAATACTACTGTTGCCCCCGGACATAACGAAAATTTATCCATAGTCCCTGTGCTTAAGTTGAGAGTGTAAGTAGCAATGTTTTAATAGACATTGTATTTTTACATTGATTTATTTTATTAGATAGCTTTTAGTTTAATTGACATAATAAGATTTAAAAAAAAAAAATGTAACCTGCTTGTGTGTTGTTCAGTTTCTTGCAAATAAAATAAACAAGCAGTGTTACTGTTTATAAAGTACAACAAGCTGTGTTATATGAAGTTAAATGACTAGATTATCTACATTTATGTTTATATTCATATTTGTACATTTTTAAATATTCCCTGGGATTCATTAACAAGCATGTACACTTTTGGCTAAGCCTACATGATTACTTTGTGTTAGCTCAATGAACAGTAGTGCTTATTGTACATGCATGCTGCTAAGGAAGCCTACACATTTATCAGTACCTTTTCATGGCCAGCAGAAGTGTTAGTGCCCATGAAAAAGTGCATGAAATTTGAGTACAAAATGTAAACAAAGAAAGTGAGCGCGTGGACAGCTAATACAAAACAAGGGCAAGCTTATTGACATAATTAAAATGCAGGGGGAGGGGAGACTACACAGATAATGCAATGGTATTAATGCAGAAATAAGAAATGGGTGTGTAAATGAGGCAATGGCATAGTATGGGGGGGATGCTGGCATGCTGAGTGTCTCCTACAATATGGAAAGTGAAGGAAGCCAGCCAGCATGCCTGTTAAATGTCCAGATTTTCACAGAATGTCCAGATTTTTGCCTCATATTTTAGGTCTGTCCCACATAGAAAAGAATGTGTGGTTTTCTGGAAAATTACTGAAGATTAAAGTCACTACATAATGTAAGACATTTTCAGTACTAGCCAAACACCCACCCCTCACCCGAACCCACACAGACTCAGTAAAGTTTTGCTAAAATGCTTACAAACCAAGGTCTGCTATCTAGTATCGGTTATGTGCTTGGGGGTGGAACATGGAAAATTTGAATGAGAAAAATGTACGTTTCCCCAAGTGATCCCTTCAGTAGTTTGACCAAGTATATACAAGCACCAAAATAAAGCATTTCCCCAAGTGATCCCTTCAGTAGTTTCACCAAGTTTGCATAAGCACCAGAATGAAAGATTTCCCCAACAATCACTTCATTAATTTCACCAAGAATGCACATGCACCAAATGAAGCATTTCACTCAGTGATTCCTTCAGTAGTTTCAGCAAGTATGCACAAGAACTAAATTAAACATTTCCCCAATGATGACTTCAGTAGTTTGCATATGTCTGCACAGGCACTTCATGGACACCAAAATGAAAAATTTCCCCAAGTGATCTCTTTAGTAGTTTCAGGTATGCCCAAGCACCAAAATGAAACATTTCCCCAAGTGATCTCTTTAGTAGTTTCAGGTATGCCCAAGCACCAAAATGAAACATTTCCCCAAGTGATCTCTTTAGTAGTTTCAGGTATGCCCAAGCACCAAAATGAAACATTTCCCCAAGTGATCTCTTTAGTAGTTTCAGGTATGCCCAAGCACCAAAATGAAACATTTCCCCAAGTGATCTCTTTAGTAGTTTCAGGTATGCCCAAGCACCAAAATGAAACATTTCCCAAGTGATCTCTTTAGTAGTTTCAGGTATGCCCAAGCACCAAAATGAAACATTTCCCAAGTGATCTCTTTAGTAGTTTCAGGTATGCCCAAGCACCAAAATGAAACATTTCCCCAAGTGATCTCTTTAGTAGTTTCAGGTATGCCCAAGCACCAAAATAAAACATTTCCCCAAGTGATCTCTTTAGTAGTTTCAGGTATGCACAAGAACCAAAATGAAACATTTCCCCAAGTGATCTCTTTAGTAGTTTCAGGTATGCCCAAGCACCAAAATGAAACATTTCCTCAAGTGATCTCTTTAGTAGTTTCAGGTATGCCCAAGCACCAAAATGAAACATTTCCCCAAGTGATCTCTTTAGTAGTTTCAGGTATGCCCAAGCACCAAATGAAACATTTCCCCAAGTGATCTCTTTAGTAGTTTCAGGTATGCCCAAGCACCAAAATGAAACATTTCCCCAAGTGATCTCTTTAGTAGTTTCAGGTATGCTCAAGAACCAAAATGAAACATTTTCCGAAGTGATCTCTTTAGTAGTTTCAGGTATGCCCAAGCACCAAAATGAAACATTTCCTCAAGTGATCTCTTTAGTAGTTTCAGGTATGCCCAAGCACCAAAATGAAACATTTCCCCAAGTGATCTCTTTAGTAGTTTCAGGTATGCCCAAGCACCAAAATGAAACATTTCCCCAAGTGATCTCTTTAATAGTTTCGGGTATGCCCAAGCACCAAAATAAAACATTTCCCCAAGTGATCTCTTTAGTAGTTTCAGGTATGCACAAGAACCAAAATGAAACATTTCCCCAAGTGATCTCTTTAGTAGTTTCAGGTATGCCCAAGCACCAAAATGAAACATTTCCCCAAGTGATCTCTTTAGTAGTTTCAGGTATGCCCAAGCACCAAAATGAAACATTTCCCCAAGTGATCTCTTTAGTAGTTTCAGGTATGCCCAAGCACCAAAATGAAACATTTTCCCAAGTGATCTCTTTAGTAGTTTCAGGTATGCCCAAGCACCAAAATGAAACATTTCCTCAAGTGATCTCTTTAGTAGTTTCAGGTATGCCCAAGCACCAAAATGAAACATTTCCCCAAGTGATCTCTTTAGTAGTTTCAGCTATGCCCAAGCACCAAAATGAAACATTTCCCCAAGTGATCTCTTTAGTAGTTTCAGGTATGCCCAAGCACCAAAATGAAACATTTCCCCAAGTGATCTCTTTAGTAGTTTCAGGTATGCCCAAGCACCAAAATGAAACATTTTCCCAAGTGATCTCTTTAGTAGTTTCAGGTATGCCCAAGCACCAAAATGAAACATTTCCTCAAGTGATCTCTTTAGTAGTTTCAGGTATGCCCAAGCACCAAAATGAAACATTTCCCCAAGTGATCTCTTTAGTAGTTTCAGGTATGCCCAAGCACCAAAATGAAACATTTCCCCAAGTGATCTCTTTAATAGTTTCAGGTATGCCCAAGCACCAAAATAAAACATTTCCCCAAGTGATCTCTTTAGTAGTTTCAGGTATGCACAAGCACCAAAATGAAACATTTCCCCAAGTGATCTCTTTAGTAGTTTCAGGTATGCCCAAGCACCAAAATGAAACATTTCCCCAAGTGATGTCTTTAGTAGTTTCAGGTATGCCCAAACACCAAAATGAAACATTTCCCCAAGTGATCTCTTTAGTAGTTTCAGGTATGCCCAAGCACCAAAATGAAACATTTTCCCAAGTGATCTCTTTAGTAGTTTCAGGTATGCCCAAGCACCAAAATGAAACATTTCCTCAAGTGATCTCTTTAGTAGTTTCAGGTATGCCCAAGCACCAAAATGAAACATTTCCCCAAGTGATCTCTTTAGTAGTTTCAGGTATGCCCAAGCACCAAAATGAAACATTTCCCCAAGTGATCTCTTTAGTAGTTTCAGGTATGCCCAAGCACCAAAATGAAACATTTCCCCAAGTGATCTCTTTAGTAGTTTCAGGTATGCCCAAGCACCAAAATGAAACATTTCCCCAAGTGATCTCTTTAGTAGTTTCAGGTATGCCCAAGCACCAAAATGAAACATTTCCCCAAGTGATCTCTTTAGTAGTTTCAGGTATGCCCAAGCACCAAAATGAAACATTTCCCCAAGTGATCTCTTTAGTAGTTTCAGGTATGCCCAAGCACCAAAATGAAACATTTCCCCAAGTGATCTCTTTAGTAGTTTCAGGTATGCCCAAGCACCAAAATGAAACATTCCCCAAGTGATCCCTTCAGTAGTTTCACCAAGTATGCACAAGCACCAAAATGAAACATTTCCCCAAGTGATCTCTTTATTTCAGGTATGCCCAAGCACCAAAATGAAACATTTCCCCAAGTGATCTCTTTAGTAGTTTCAGGTATGCCCAAGCACCAAAATGAAACATTTCCCCAAGTGATCTCTTTAGTAGTTTCAGGTATGCCCAAGCACCAAAATGAAACATTTCCCCAAGTGATCTCTTTAGTAGTTTCAGGTATGCCCAAGCACCAAAATGAAACATTTCCCCAAGTGATCTCTTTAGTAGTTTCAGGTATGCCCAAGCACCAAAATGAAACATTTCCCCAAGTGATCTCTTTAGTAGTTTCAGGTATGCCCAAGCACCAAAATGAAACATTTCCCCAAGTGATCTGTTTAGTAGTTTCAGGTATGCCCAAGCACCAAAATGAAAAATTTCCCAAGTGATCTGTTTAGTAGTTTCAGGTATGCCCAAGCACCAAAATGAAACATTTCCCCAAGTGATCTCTTTAGTAGTTTCAGGTATGCCCAAGCACCAAAATGAAACATTTCCCCAAGTGATCTCTTTAGTAGTTTCAGGTATGCCCAAGCACCAAAATGAAACATTTCCCCAAGTGATCTCTTTAGTAGTTTCAGGTATGCCCAAGCACCAAAATGAAACATTCCCCAAGTGATCCCTTCAGTAGTTTCAGGTATGCCCAAGCACCAAAATGAAACATTTTCCCAAGTGATCTCTTTAGTAGTTTCAGGTATGCCCAAGCACCAAAATGAAACATTTCCCCAAGTGATCTCTTTAGTAGTTTCAGGTATGCCCAAGCACCAAAATGAAACATTTCCCCAAGTGATCTCTTTAGTAGTTTCAGGTATGCCCAAGCACCAAAATGAAACATTTCCCCAAGTGATCTCTTTAGTAGTTTCAGGTATGCCCAAGCACCAAAATGAAACATTTCCCCAAGTGATCTCTTTAGTAGTTTCAGGTATGCCCAAGCACCAAAATGAAACATTTCCCCAAGTGATCTCTTTAGTAGTTTCAGGTATGCCCAAGCACCAAAATGAAACATTTCCCCAAGTGATCTCTTTAGTAGTTTCAGGTATGCCCAAGCACCAAAATGAAACATTTCCCCAAGTGATCTCTTTAGTAGTTTCAGGTATGCCCAAGCACCAAAATGAAACATTTCCCCAAGTGATCTCTTTAGTAGTTTCAGGTATGCCCAAGCACCAAAATGAAACATTTCCCCAAGTGATCTCTTTAGTAGTTTCAGGTATGCCCAAGCACCAAAATGAAACATTTCCCCAAGTGATCTCTTTAGTAGTTTCAGGTATGCCCAAGCACCAAAATGAAACATTTCCCCAAGTGATCTCTTTAGTAGTTTCAGGTATGCCCAAGCACCAAAATGAAACATTTCCCCAAGTGATCTCTTTAGTAGTTTCAGGTATGCCCAAGCACCAAAATGAAACATTTCCCCAAGTGATCTCTTTAGTAGTTTCAGGTATGCCCAAGCACCAAAATGAAACATTTCCCCAAGTGATCTCTTTAGTAGTTTCAGGTATGCCCAAGCACCAAAATGAAACATTTCCCAAGTGATCTCTTTAGTAGTTTCAGGTATGCCCAAGCACCAAAATGAAACATTTCCCCAAGTGATCTCTTTAGTAGTTTCAGGTATGCCCAAGCACCAAAATGAAACATTTCCCCAAGTGATCTCTTTAGTAGTTTCAGGTATGCCCAAGCACCAAAATGAAACATTTCCCCAAGTGATCTCTTTAGTAGTTTCAGGTATGCCCAAGCACCAAAATGAAACATTTCCCCAAGTGATCTCTTTAGTAGTTTCAGGTATGCCCAAGCACCAAAATGAAACATTTCCCCAAGTGATCTCTTTAGTAGTTTCAGGTATGCCCAAGCACCAAAATGAAACATTTCCCCAAGTGATCTCTTTAGTAGTTTCAGGTATGCCCAAGCACCAAAATGAAACATTTCCCCAAGTGATCTCTTTAGTAGTTTCAGGTATGCCCAAGCACCAAAATGAAACATTTCCCCAAGTGATCTCTTTAGTAGTTTCAGGTATGCCCAAGCACCAAAATGAAACATTCCCCAAGTGATCCCTTCAGTAGTTTCAGGTATGCCCAAGCACCAAAATGAAACATTTCCCCAAGTGATCTCTTTAGTAGTTTCAGGTATGCCCAAGCACCAAAATGAAACATTTCCCCAAGTGATCTCTTTAGTAGTTTCAGGTATGCCCAAGCACCAAAATGAAACATTTCCTCAAGTGATCTCTTTAGTAGTTTCAGGTATGCCCAAGCACCAAAATGAAACATTTCCCCAAGTGATCTCTTTAGTAGTTTCAGGTATGCCCAAGCACCAAAATGAAACATTTCCCCAAGTGATCTCTTTAGTAGTTTCAGGTATGCCCAAGCACCAAAATGAAACATTTCCCCAAGTGATCTCTTTAGTAGTTTCAGGTATGCCCAAGCACCAAAATGAAACATTTCCCCAAGTGATCTCTTTAGTAGTTTCAGGTATGCCCAAGCACCAAAATGAAACATTTCCCCAAGTGATCTCTTTAGTAGTTTCAGGTATGCCCAAGCACCAAAATGAAACATTTCCCCAAGTGATCTCTTTAGTAGTTTCAGGTATGCCCAAGCACCAAAATGAAACATTTCCCCAAGTGATCTCTTTAGTAGTTTCAGGTATGCCCAAGCACCAAAATGAAACATTTCTCCAGTGATCCTTTTATTAGTTTCACCAAGAATGCACAATCACCAAAATGAAACATTTCCCCCAGTGATCCCTTCAATGGTTTCACCAGGTATACACAAGCACCGAAATGAAACATTTCAGCAAGCGATCCCTTCAGTAGTTTGTCCATGGCTACACAAGCACTTCACTGACACCAAAATGAAACATTTCACAAGCAATCTTTTCAGTAGTTTCACCAAGTATACATAAGCACTAAAATGAAGCATTTTTTTCAGCGATCCTTCAGTTTGGCCAAATAAGCACAAGCACTTCACTGACACCAAAATGAAACATTTCACCTAAAGAGCCCTTCTGTAACTTGCCATCTGCACAAACACTTCACTGACACCAAAATTAATAATTTCCCCCAATGATCCCTTTAATAGTTTGTCCATGTATGCAGAAGCACTTAAATACAATAAAAAGTGTTTTAAGTAAAGTCAATAATTGTACCTCCTTTTAGAATGTATGGCAGTACAAATTATTTTTCCCTTCCCCTCACAACTTTCTTGTGGTAAATTGCTGCTTACTGGGATAACTTCAGTACCATTTAAGGTTTAGTATATAAATAAGATCCTTTTACATCCATCTCTCTCAGTTCTACTGATCTGTAAATGTGTAATGCCCGTCATCTGCATATTAGCTGCACCCCTATCACTTAGCCTTAAGCATGTTAGTCTTTTGCAATAAGGAGGCATATTTAACAAAACACCTCCACATTTCATTTTCATAGTAATCCTGAAAGATGTGATTTGCATAACTATGTAGTGCTGGTCTGTGTGGATTACTGCTATGAAAATGCAAAGCCCTGAACTATGAATACTGGCCTTTAATTCTGCCTGGCTTCATCTCTGAACTTATGGCTAGGCATTTGGGTACCACTGAATGTTTTGTAACACACTAGTGTCACCAGTCCTATTTCCAAGTTAGAAAAATTTAGTTATTGCTTGCTTGCATGTTTTACCTTTTACTTGCCAATATAATTTGAGTGTAAAGGGATGTTAAACTGAAGTATGGCTGCAGAATTGTAAATCAGTAGCTGGTTTGCTTTTGTGAGACATTCCTACAACAATTGATGACTAGCTTGCTCTGGTTGTGTATTGCTTCTGTAAATAAATGAAAAAAGCAAGCTGCTTATTTGGGATCCTCTTGGGTTCAGCAATGTAATATAGTTCATTGTGGATTATGGTTCATATACATAATACCCCAAATGGTGTGATACTTTAATATGTACACCATGGGCCTCCTTACATTTAAGGAGAGACAAAGCCATAATATCCAGAAACAAAATCATCTGATTTTTTTTCAACATTAATCAGGGGCTTTTGTTATTTAAAGCCATGATGGATGTACGGGCAGTAGCAGGCTGGTTAAAAGTAAAACTGCGTGGAAAATTAAATGTCTTTACACCATATAAATCATTGACATTGTTTAAGGTACATTGATCAGTCACAGACATGCAAGTGCACACACACGTGCACGCACGCGCACACACACACACACACACACACACACACACACACACACACACACACACACACACACACACACACACACACACACACACATGCACACACATTTATATTTCAGCTTCTCCTGCTACAAAACTGATGCTACATCACTGATGTCATGAAGAACACCTTTGAAGGGTTTACATTATTTTCCCATGCGGTAGCGTTGTCGCCTCACAATAAGACGCTATCCGGTTCTATTCTCAGCTAGAGCGTCTTCTGCATGGAGACATGCGCGAATGGGCGTACCTTCGTTGAAGGTTGTGCATCAGGCCTGGCAAGCCGGTACGTAAAAATCGACTGCCAATCATTAGCAGACCGGAGTTCTGCTGTGGTGACCCCTAACCGGGAAATCCAAAAGACACAATGGGTATAGATCTCTTAACTTGACCATGACACTTTAAAAAAGTGGTCCTCTGACTGTGCCATAACTACTTTTTTTGCCTAAGGCACTTCTGTCTGATACACTTAGGTGACAGATAGATGCTATAGTGTACGGATCGTGTCTGCCACAGGAAGCAGCAATGGAGCTTGTCCTAAATAACTGAAATTGATGCTTTGAGTAAGAAAGGAGTTTTGATGTTAATTTGTACAATATTAATTTGTTAGAATTATAGAAAGGAGGTACCTAGTTTAATGTGTTCACAACTGAGAGCAGTCCAATATCAATGCTCCTTAGCCAAGGAAGCTTTTTTCTGTCTACATTGTTTTGTACAAACACTCTCCCATAACTGTGCCACTCTCTATCTGTGTAGATAAGCTATACAAGTCATTAGCCACTGCATGTCCCATAGGAACTCTCACACCATGACATTTGCAACAATTGTTGCACTGCCATGAAATTACAAAATGTGTTTAAAGTTTTTTGTCCAACATAAAATGGATAATAACAACTTGATGAAATGGTGTCTGTGTCATGTCAGTACACTCGTAACCCAAAAAGTGGTGCAATGTGTTAAAAGCACTTAACAATTTCTGTTAAATTAAACTGTGTGGAGTCTGGAAACCCTGGTGGTACATTTTTTAGTTTATTTTTTCATGTCAGTACACTCACATAATGCTGTCCTTTGCTGGAACTGAGCAACCACCTATGTAAGTCCACAGGCTAACAAAATGCATATGAATCACATGCTCCACAGTGGAAGTTTTAACACAGCTATGAGACTCCATCTCTGCGGAGGTCATTACATCATACGATTGTGCTGCAAACCAGTTGTTTGAGGTAAAAGGTAGAGGAAGGCCATTGTAAATTGTACACATTACAGCTATAGCGAATGTCATTTATCATTTATGCAGAGCAGTATACTAACATGCAGTGATTATAGTCACTTGCTGAGATTTTAAACACCTACCTATGTGACCACAGAAGCTACATGATATTGTAAAGTATGAATGTACCATATTAGAAGTCTTACTGCAGTTGAGAGATATTTGGTGTTTGAAGGCTTTATATGATGTTATTGCTGGTAGGCAAATGTGTGCCCTTAATATGGTTAAAAGAGTGTTGCACTATGTCTCTTTGTCACACATTATTGCATGATGCTAGGTATGCCTGAATGCGTGTGATGAATAATGTAGTCATCACTGTGATAGTAGACTCACAATCATGCACAATGTACAGATAATCATGGATTCAGACCCATGGCTTGCTAAGACAAAAACATACAGAACATTGTTCCATTTCTTCATGCCAGATGAAAAAGCCTTAGTGCAGCTCTTAGAAAAGGCAAATTTCATCAAATGGCATCATCAGTATCAAATAAAGCATTTCTGTGTGAAAAATGAGGAAAAGTTATTGTAACAGCTACCCCCAGCTATACATGTACACAGCATTTAGCTGAGCAACAACACTGTTACCTACCTGCACATTCACAGACATACTGACACAACTGAGTCTAAGGAGTAATGGCTGAATGTGAGCTGACTACCTAAGATCAGAAGGTAAAGAACATTGCCTGAACTGCAAGTGATACACATATTGTTTGCTTACAACTGTGACAGTGCACATTTGAAGGGATGACATCACCTTTGTTTTATACTGTGATCTTTCTGCTAAAAAGGAAAGGAAGTGATGGATGAGTCTAATAACACTATACAGCTACACACCGTATATGCATTTGAAGCCTTTTCTACACAGTAAGTGTGAGAAACACACACTCTCAGTAGTCATTTGGTGCTGCTTTCAAACTGCCTATCTGTCTAGTTCCTCAGTCTAGACAGCACAGTTTCAATAGCCAGCTCCACAGGATAAGATTATTACAATTGTGAGATAGTGCAGTTCTAAAAGAATGATGCAATCATTGTGTTTCCAAAACTGGGTTTTGCCTGGGGATACAAGAAATGTATAGGCTAGCCCTCTGCCAGTGATATTATGTCTTCTAAGTGGAAGTGTTCTTAATGGGCATTGTGGTAGAGCCAATTGTACATGACGGTACACACAGTCACATTATTTGAGCAATGCTGAATGTGAACCTCCTTACTTATCTAGTTACACAATCCAGACAACACAGTATTAACTGCAAGTGCCACAGGTGAAGTCAAACTTTTATAGTGATGGACTGCACATATAAAAGGATGACATCATCAGTGTGTTGCAGAAAAGATGTTTGTGGTAAAAGTGGGATACAAGAATAGAGAAGTCATCTCTCATTGTAAATGTTTCTCCTGAGCAGAAGTAGATACATCATGTCTGTTTATGAAGCTATTCATCCTTGACTCCTGAGCCACACATAAATGCAAGTCCATCATCGGTGGATTCAAACCACATATATATCTAGATACACACACTAGATAACACAGTAATAACCACAAGCAGCACAGGAGAAGACTGACTTTTGTAGTGAGACAGGGTACTTATAAAAGGACAACCTCATCAGTGTGCTGCAGAGAAGACAATTGTGGTAAAAGTGGGATAGGGGGATGGGGGAGTTCTCTCTCAATTTAAATGTTGCACCTTAGTGGAAGTGGACACAGCACATCTGTTGCTGAAGTCATACTTACCTTACACTACAACCATACACCAACACACACACACACACACACACACACACACACACACACACACACACACACACACACACACACACACACACACACACGTTCACCACTGTTAGATTTGAATCACCTACCTATCTAGTTACACAGTCTGGAAAACGTATTAACTGCAGTCACCACAGGAGAAGACTGATTTATACAGTGAGAGAATGCACTTATAAAAGGATGACCTCATCAGTGTGTAGCAGATAAGCTAGTGTGCATCACAAGTTTGGGTGAAAAAGGCATTTGCATTGATAGGAGTAACAGCAAGGTGCTGATCAAGTAATTACATATCTCATGTACACAATCATTTCTGTACATTGCAGTAGGGACAGTTACATTATCTGTTTCACATGATGGTGTTTTGATGACATTCACACTTGTGAAACAGGACTGGCAATCAAATATTCACAATTGTTCCATTCAGGATGATTGTACACAAACAATGATTGTTCATTGTGTCATTATCAATGGCATTTTGTCATGCTTGGACAAACTGCAGTGTAAACACAAACAAGTCAAAATTATGACAATGCACTGCTGAAAACCACTGGTGAAGTGTGTGCGAAAAGATTCCATACCATTGCACATCATTCCCATGTGTAAGTGTTATAATGCAGACATAACTTCTGAGAATGAAGTGTTCAGTCAATACCACAGTTAATTCCACATATCATGAGTACAACAGTCCAATACCACATACAGAGGTAATACAGACCACTAACAACACTTTTATTTTTTGCTGAAGTGCACAGCTGACAAGATCGTTTGTGCAGCTAATAAAGTATTTGCACATGCATAATGATATACTGAGTTGCTGAACTTAGAATGTGAATTAGCAGTAGTCAGTGGTGCTCTCTGATAACTCTAGTGCAAATAAAGACTATCACCATACATTCAGGTCTGATTGTGATGAAATCCAGAGCAGATATGTGTTATGTTAATGTTTTATGTGTCACAATGTCCACATTAGTCATGACACTTGCAGTACATCATTGATTATATAAATGATACAGGTGTTATATTTACTCAGACATCATGTCTGGTGACTGTGCATGTATTTCAAGCATGTTCATAGGTTCACAGATGTCTACTAGGCTAATGACCACATGGGCTTTTTTTAAGCCTAATCATGCATCCCAAATCTCTGACAAGTTCTGGTACCCTTGAAAGTGTAAGCAGGGACTTGTGAGTTGAAACATTTACAAGCAGAGGCCAGGGAGATGAACAATTTACAGGCTGCCCGTGTCCATTAGAGACACAGGCGCCAAGTTTGAGTTGAAAAACATTTTTGGAAGAGTGAAGCTGGTATCCTGTGAAGACAAATTGATTGAAAGATGCTGTGCCTGTGAAGTTTGTCATGTCTGTGTGGAAAGCTGATGGAAATCTTCCGCACATGTGGAATGATTACTGTTTTACTGTGAATGTCTTCTTTCGGCTTTTCCCGGTTAGGGGTCACCACAGCGGAACTCCGGTCTGCTAATGATTGGCAGTAGATTTTCATGAGCGCCGAGGTGCCAGCTCGATGTCCAACCTTCAACGAAGGCACGCCCATTTACGCATGTCTTTCAAACACCACCCAACCACGGGGTGGACATGCAGACTCCACACAGAAGGCACTCCCCACACTCCAGCCGAGAATCAAACGGGAAAACCTCTTGCTGTGAGGCAAGAACATTACCGCTGTACCACCGCACTGTTGTACTGTGAATGTGCTATAGGGAAATACCTGTAAGCAAGGGAAATTCAGTGGCCAGCTTTGTGAGAATCTGTATGTGTACTATTTGGCATTGGAAGGAAGCTGTCCTGATCTGCTATTTTCCACAAAGATGTTAGCAATACTTTAAAGACTGTATTTAATTTAAATTTTACATTTTACCTGTTTAACCAGGAAAAATCCATTTTGTTCATGTCCCTTACAAATGAACCCATGCTAAATCTTGAGAAACTGATTATTATGAGAGTTCTGTGACTACTACTGAACTTAAATCCTATATTTGGTGGAAAATGTGGGAACTTTTCAGTCCTTACCATCAATTATCTAGAAAGTACTGCAACTTGTGTTGTAGAAAACTATGAACAATGTTTATTATGTGCTTTTAACTGGGGGAAGTATACTCTCCCCAGTGATAGAGAAAGAGTTTGGAAAGCCCTGCTATAACATAAAACCTGAAAACTGTGCACCTGAGAGTTTGTGAGCTATAGTCATTTGCACATTTATAGTACTATTGTGTGTTGCCAATTGTATCCATCTGTCTGTCTGTCTGTATGTGGGCTGCAACTGCTGTATTTGACCTTAAAAGGGAGAAGGTTATTAAAGCATTTAAAATTATCACATATAATAGAAATCATCAGATACAAATAACAGAAACCCATATGACTGCTGCTTCATCTGTCAATCACTAGTGTCAAGCCATTCATCAACACCTGCAAAATTTGCTTAGCATTACCAGTCAGATGCTACCTAGTCTCCAGGAAAGAAATTATGTCAGGAGTGCAGCCATTTTAGAAAGTTAATAACAGCACGATATAGCTTCTATAACTGGCCAACCATCCATAGCTCCTAAAACCAATCCACCACTGAAGAAACTAGAAGGAGATGGTGGTACTGAGGACTCCTTCATGGCCTTAAAGAGGTGTGTGGCAAGACAGAATTGGACCTCAACTGAGTGGACCAAAATTTTACCTGCACTTCTTATAGGGGATTCTGTGAAAGCTTATCTGAGTATAAAAGATGTGTGCATCCATGATTATCAAAAAATGAGAAAGGAACTTTTAGCTAGAGCTAAAATATATATAGCCCTTACTGTGCTTACCACAGAGACTTTTTAGAGGCAGAATGTGGACTCACTGGGTGCTTCACAGCTTATGCATTGAGGAAACTGCTACAATTCCTTGATATACTCTTGGCAGATGTGGACGAGCATATCTGTCACCACAGCACTGAGCCAGCACCATGAGTCCCTTCTATGGAATGGCAAATTTTCTGGAGGTGTTTGATGCAATAGATTGTTATCATGTTGCTATAAAGGCCCCATTTGGACTATGGAGGGCTCTGGTACTGTAACAGGAAGAGTTACCATTCTGTCAGATACCAGACAGTGTCTGATGCATCAGGATGCACCCTGAATGTGTTGACCCAGCATTGTGGCAGTGCCCATGATTCTCATATTTAACACATAACTTTGTTGTACTGTCTCTTCATGTGTTGTAGTATTCCTTAATGTCACCTAGTTAGTAAGTGTAAGCTATTCTAATGCTGTTAGACATACTTCCCTCTCTGGGTCAATATATCACTTGACTGAAAATTAATTTTACTAAATCACAGCTAATAGAACTCATTTCACTGAATCACAATTGACAGAAAGCATTCTACACAGAAAATGTACCATTAAAAATATTTTTGTGCACCCCAATGTGGGAGCTTTGCCCCCCTCCCAATACACAAATTTATATATATTAACTGCATGGTGACACAACTATAGAAAAAAAGAAAAAAACACCACACAGTAAATCAGTGCTGGTGCATAAACAAAATATTTACACATGTGTATGTGCAACATGGCAGTGGTAATTGCCAGCCCACATGTACTGTTCCAGACTTACTTCTCTAATAACTCCTGTGGTCAGAAATAACACCATCACATACTGTCTTTAGACTTCTACACTTTTCTGTCAATTATGATTCATTCAAATGAGTTTTCAGTCAAATGAGATCAACCATCTGTGATTCAGTCAAATGAGTGTTCAATCAAATGACGTAAGTAATATTGAGTGATCACCTCCTGTTTTGTAAAGTGTCTCCTCCATCTTTTTTATTTTCTAGGTAATACCAGCTATCCACTCATACCTTGGCTAATGACACCCATCTGTAACCCACAGGTAGCTGCTAAGGAGTGCTTTATCAACATCATGTCCCAGAAATGGGTAGTCATTGATAAGGTTTTTGGCCTGCTCAATGCCCATTTCTGTTACGTTAAAGAGTCATGCGCATGTTACTACCTGCAGAATGTTTATGGCCTACTGCACTCAGTATGACATGATCATGTGTCATTCTGGTGCACTGCCAATGCCTAATAGTGGCAGGACAGCTCCTACTATTGCTTATTCCAACAGTGATGATAGCAAAGGTGACAAGTTGATGGCAGCATCATGGCAACCCTTCTGGCAGACTCATACATGGCACATAGCAACACAGGTGAAGTGGTTGCATCTAGTCCACAACTCTGGGCCATGGCATTCACTACAGGATAGTGTAACATTGCCAAATTAATATCTGATGCATGCAGAGTTACCTGTGACCTATGCTATGTGCTGCATGGCCAACATAAGTTGCACAACAGACATTTCTACCCATATCATACACTAATGTGCTGATCTTGTGGTATTAACCATCATCATTACACAATGTTTAGTGATCAGTGGCATAAGTGCTAGTTATAGTAGTACAGTTTGCATGAACTGTAAAGCAGCACACAGTTTGCATGAACTATAAAGCAGCATGTGTTATGTAAAAATTAGCCTAGAATCTAAGTAGTTCATTGCTGTGTTAATGAAGTTGTATTTACGTATTTAAGGAAATTTATTTATTTTATTTTTGATCCTGAAATGTGCCATTACTGCTGTTTTTTTTTTTTTTTTTTTTTTTTTGCTGTTGTTGTCTCTTTAATTTCGTTTAAGTATCTCATGTTTACAGAAAAATACTCATATGTTACCAGAGGTAACTGAAAGATGCCTTCACCTGGCACCCCTGTGAACAGACATAACAGTGGGAACTGATACCTCAAAAAGGGTTATCTCCTAATTAAGGGGTTCTGGTTGTGTTCACAAAACATGTGTTGGGTGACATGGTGTGCCCCCCATTGTAATATCATTTCCTCATTAAGCCTGTGTCACTACCTGTGGAGTTAACTGACCAATGTGGGGTAGGTGGCCCTGCCAGTACACTTCCTGACTATGTGCCACTGTCCTTCAACTGTGTCCTGAGAATGAGAGTGACATTCTGCTGATAAAATCAGCCTGCTGTGCTGCAGCAGAGCATGTGATTGTTTCTGCTGTTGGCCCCATGAAGAAATATGTAATGATCCGATTAATGTGACCTAAGACGTTGTTAACGTAACCTGTGACAGTATATGATTTTGGTCTAAAGGTATGATGTCCACATTCACCATGCAGTGTCTTCAGAATTGGTGCTAAAGCTGATGTTGAAAGGATATCTGATGAGGAAACATTTTACAGTTATATGTACACAAGTTACCATGGCAAGTGCACATAGCCGGAAATTACCAGTGCCAGCAAAACATTAACTTTCTGCAGTTGTTGTATGTAGATGTTGTTGATGTCTTAAAGTTCTGGTGTCATTGTCACCTCAAATGATTCCTGCATCATCCTCCACTGCATCAGAGTCCTCACCTTTTATAGAGAACAAGTACTCCTCATTAGGTGTAAAAGTTGGAGAGTGGAAGGCCAAACACCAGTGCCACTACAGGAAATTGCATTCTGCCCTGCCTTTGTTCTTGCATGGCCCACCATGTCATTAGCTCTTTTCCTACACAGGGCCAAGGTGCAGTTCCATCCTCTATAGCATTTATGTTAGTCACAGCTTGATTCCACGCTTTAGCACATTCTACCTGCTTTGCCCCACCCCTTTCCAAAAAGGTATTTTTCATATATCTATGAGGGTCTCTGAAGACTGAAATTGCCTCTCCTGTGCCTTGTTCTGATGCTACATTTTGTTCCCCTAAAAATGCAGATTTGCAAATAATTATGCATTCCTACCTTATCAAAGTACAATCAATTTTGTGACATGCATTTCACTGAGAAATTAAACAATTGTAAAACAAAGTCAAGCATTACTTATGTACATGACTGATTTATTTATTCCCTGTAATGATTTTTTTCCTTCTCTTTGTATTGTTCTTTGTGTTACATATTTATTACCTGGATTGTGCGCAAAACTATGCAAAGTAAAATGTAAGCCTATGAAGCTTGGTTGGAAGGATAGGAAAAACTCCTCAGTTATTTATTCTTTCACATACAGTAAAGTAGGCTGCACTTTGGTCCTGAGCATTTCCATTGCCAGAGACCACTGTCTGTAGTAACCAACTCTATAAATATTAAAGTAATGAAGGGTCTATATTACAAGACCGAAGACGCATTCTCTCAAATGCGTCTTGGTAGAACAGAAAAGGCTGAAAACACAAAATATCGAAGCGGCTGTTAAGCGAATTCTTTCCCTGGGAAAGAATTTGCTTGGCCGCTTCGGTACTTTGCCGTTTTTGGTACTATAGTGTGGTCTCGGATTTGGTATATTTAAGTAGGGAGGGTGTGGGGGGAGAAGCCCCCCACTTAATGTATTGTTTGAACTTGTTTTTTATTTTACTTTTTTTGTTGGAACAACGATTTTTTCCCCTTGGAAAAAAATCGCTGTTCTGACACTTCGACATTGTAAGCTTTCACTCACATAGGGTCGATTAATTACCATTCGCTTTTTTAAGCATTCGGTGATCTAATATAGACTCGTAATGAACACAGCACTGAATATGACACTTTACATATCCCAACATATCCCAAATGAGTGCACAAAAAAGTACAATACTTTTACAAGATTTTCTGACTTAGCAATAATTCAGAGACTAATCCTGAAAATTAGACTGGAATGCACTGACCTATATCCAATAATTTTAACCTAACTGTGCCTTTTTTTTTTTTTGTCAACCTTTGAGTAGATGTGGACTCAAAACTTTTGCAAAGGTTTGGTCCAGTTTAAGAAGCTCTTTTTAAGACTAGGCATTGCCACACTTAGCTCTATGAATCATAACAAAGTACAGATGTGTAAGTGCTTTTATTGGTGTAGCTGAGTTCCTCCTGCTGTAGTTGGGCTGCTAAATGCTCATGTTTACACATACATGGCCTAATGGTGTCATACAGGTGCACATGGAAATAATCTGGGAATCCACCTGCTTTTCTGCATCAAATAGAAAGACGTTACACCCTAGTCATCTCAATTTCATACTCACCTTTTCATTCCTATTTGAATCTGGTGGAGACAAGATGTAATCTGTCCAGGGTTAGCTGATCAGAGAACGAGACAAAAATTCTCCTTCACCTGTGACAGGTATCATACCTGCAAACGTTTGAGCGTGCTGCTGCTGCTGGTGGCAGATGAAAAAAGACTCGTTTCTGATCAGAGGTGGGGTAGCACCTACCTTCGTTCATAGATATCCCCTATTTCAGAGTGCAATGCAAGCACAGGTATGATGACCTGCAGAGGTGGACAGAGTACCAGCTGGCCTGACAGGTGTCAGAGGTATTAGCAAGAAAGTCAAAGTTCTACAGTAAGTACTTATTTTTCTGTATTAAAGTACTATGTGCAAATATTAAGTGTGGTGAATAGACTGTTTTATGGTTGTAACTGTTGGAAACCTGTGATTTATCACATACATTTTTTAACTGCTTGCTGCGTTATGTTTCATCTTTATTATAAAGTAATCCAGTTTGATTGTACTGTGACATAAATTACACGTATATTTACCAAATTATTAAATGTGTTACTTACATGCTGCACTATCAAGGGCCATTGCAGCTCCTTTCTGAAAAGACATGGAAAATGGTACCTAATAATAATAATAATAATAAGATCCTGGGGATTTCCAGAACTTTTTTCAGTTTCTGCAAATATTATTATTCAGAAGTGCCACATGCCGTATAGGGGATGGAGTGGAAGAGAAAGCTATTGAACTACATATTGTTCATTAGGTCTGCATATTAATGCAAACTGCAAAGCTTCAAGCCCTGATCAATGATATATTTTGGTTTCAGGTCTTGGTAATGACAAAAACATCATTGCAATCTCATATTAACAGTAATGATTCAAAATACACAAAATGAAAAGTGAATAGTAATTAACTTTATTCATTTCAACTTGAAATTTGTTTACAGGCACAGCAACACCTGCAAGACTCTATCCTTGCTGAGCTTAGCTGTCTGCTAAAGTTGTCACAGCAGCAAACTTTCCATCTGTAAGTAGCTCAATGCCTGTCACCCTCCCCACCCAGGGTATGTGGTGCCTCTAAAGGTATCAGCTGATGAAGTTCCGTACTGCCTGTTACCATGCCTATTACCATTTCTTTTCCTTTTCAAAGCATAACCTCATCTTATCATAGGCAGACTGAGCATTACTTTTTAGCAGGCTGGACATCTTCCCTACTTTATAACCAGAGTTTAAACATAGCTATGTCTCTAAGGTCCAAGCTGTACAACATTGCTTACATCTACAGAGCTGCATGTTTTACTTGCTAATATACAAGCTGCAGAGGACAGGATAAAACGTTAGTTAAAGGAGGTAGGTTGCACAGCAGAAACTGTACACCTGTTTTGCTTAACTAAAGCTATATAGGGAAACCTTTTAGAAATATTAAACATTATAGCCGTTTGAAGATCACTGCACACACACACACACACACACACACACACACACACACACACACGCAAGCAGGCACGCACGCACGCATGCACACACGCACACGCACGCATGCAAGCACGCACACACACACACACACACACACACACACACACACACTCAAGTTCAGAAACCCATTCTTTTTCTCTTATTTTCTCATGTAACAGCTGCAGAACAGGTGAATTATAACCAGAAGTATTAGCAGAAAGAAATAAAAACCTAGAAAATAATAATAATAATAACAATAATAATAATAACAATAATAATAATAATAATACAATGAAATCGAATAACTATTTAACCAGGGATTGCAATTTGTCAGACTGTCATACTTACAGATATACTAAGTGGTCAGTAAATACACCTGTCAGTGAGGACTTTGCAATTCCATGACAGAAATTCCTTTAACTATTATGTCATGGTAAATAACATGAAGTACTACAAAGATAAACACTGCTGAAGTGTTTAACGACCTGACCCCAAATCAATACCTGTTGCTATTTACTCTTAAAGTAATTAACTTCAGGAGGATTATGGAATTTCATTACACAGATGTATATACTTATTCCACCATTGTAAATGTAGTATTACAAAGATACCTTTTTGAAGTGCTAAAAGACCTGAACCTGAAGCAGTACTTTTGTCAGTATTTACTGTTAAATGAATTAATTGCAAGATATATTTTATTTATACTTTTAACATTCCTGAATAAAAATGTTGCTATTCTGATTTTTGTCTCATTGAAATAAAGGTGTTTACTGTTTAATACTTATGAGTGATTCTGTTGTCTCCATCTCTCTCTCTCTCTTTCTCTCTCTCTCTTTTTTTCTTTGTTTCCATTTCTTGTTCTGTTTTCTGCAGATCCAGTACTGACCATGTCACCTAGACCACAGACAAGCAAGACATGGGGAAGATCTTGAACACCCCTGCCCCCCTTGATGCAGTTTGACAGAGTGGATGCAGTGGCTCCACCCTTGTGGCCATCCCAGCACATTTCAGCCTGGAAAGTTGGAAACCTGAGCTTCAGGACCTCGTGGAGGTTCCAGTACAGAGTGTAGTGGACAGCTGGTGGGACCCTTTGAAAGTCTCCTTCAGTGGGTGCAAGACTTGCCATCCTGGTCAGCCCTGACAATCAAGGCAACAGAGACCTCCACCCTCCTCACCACTGAAGCCACCCCACCCAGGCCCATCATGGCAGGAAAATATTTGAGGCTCTTCCAGACCAGGGTGATACTGATCTTAAGGTCTTTTTCATCATCCTCTCTGTGTCTGTCTGCTATCTGCATGTCTTGTCTCCCCTCAGATTGTCAGTCCAACATACTCTTCCTGTAAGTCTTCTCTGTCTTTTCTTTAATTCTTCTCTAACCCTCTCCACTATACACTCTACCTTTCTTGCTACTCTAGCTTCCATTGTAAATTTATATATTTGTAAAAATGGATGTTTATTCTCACAAAAGAAATAGTACACCCATCCTCTCCCACCTCCTCCAGGGAATCCTTCTTTATCTACTACTTCTGTGTTTTCGCTGTCTGCTCTCTACCCCTTTTCCAACTGTCCTATCCAACCACTTTTCCACCTTATAAAAAATACAATATGGTGTCCAAATCAGAACAATTTCATAGTGAATTCTGGTCTTTACAAAGCTTTAATATACTGCTAGTCAGCGATACTGAGCCAAAATAAGTACAAAATCTATAGGAAAGTTCGGAATAGATTCTCACAGCTTTGCACTAAGTGCCTCTTGCAAACAATAGATGAAATCATTCATGCATTTGCATACACATGAAGCATGCTCGCAAACACAAGGACATTTCCACACAGAACTAAACTCTTCTCATATTGGTTTATCTTTAGATTCAGGTGTACGAGACTGCATTGGGTTTTTCCCCTGAAGCATGAGAACTTCTAAAACCAGTGTCACTTAATCACATTTTGCTAATTTACATACAGGTGTAGTAACACTATTTGCAGATTCCCTTTACACAATTGTGAACTGTGGGACTGCAAATACCACCCATAATAGGTCCACTATATATAAGAAACACTTGATAACAGCACTAATGTTACAACAAAACACTGCTGACATATGAATGACAGCAACATATAACTAAGGTAGAAAAATAATGCATGATGCGCATATATGTATATCAAATATTACAAAATAGAGAAGACTATCCACAAAAGTAATATATAAGCATTTAATGATTGCAACCAAATAAAGCATTCAACCCAGTAAAGAAAGCTGTCATGTGGAATTGCTGCTTCTGTGCTGTCATAAAGTACTCCAAGCTGCTTAGATGCATCTGCTGTTGTTGTTTCCTTGCTGTACATTTTGGTACCTAACATGGCAGATAGGCTGTAAGCAATAATGGCTGATAGGGTGGGAATTAATGTATGATCAGGGGTGTTGTGAGACCCAAAGCCATTGGCAGAGAGCCTTGCCACCCCTGGAAGAGTGTTAATTCCCCAACATGCACACCCTGGAGATAATTACTGTTCTTAGAGATTTGGCTATTTTTTTATTACTATATACTTTTCTTTTAATATCTTTGATGCAAAATGGTTTGTCTGCCAAATGAACTTGCTGTAGCACATGGAATTTTTGTTGGAGGAAGTATTTTGCATCCAAAATAAAAGCTATGTAAGATTTAAAGACTGTTCACACAAACACAGATGCAGACACAGACACAAACACACACACGCGCACACACACACACACACACACACACACACACACACACACACACACACACACACACACACACACACACACACACACACATTCAGAAGCATAGACTCCCACACATAAACATACAAGCACACAAATACATACACACACACACATACCTAGCAGTTAAAACCACTTTGTTAAATGACTATATCTCGGATGTTGCACTGTAATTTTTCTGGTTTAAAAGCCTATGTTTGCACTTGTTTCCCACCTTTCCTGTAACTAGTCTAGTCCAGATACAGATTTGCTGTATCCGGGACTGTCTGTAAGCTCCTGAGCCCTCCAAGCCTTTCTGTGTTGGAGGGAAGATGTCTAGCTTATCAGTGGGAGTGGTAAGCATTAGGTAGCCTATCTACCACAAGAGGAGTGGTTTCTGGCCCAGAAATTGTAGTTTATTGACTGTTTGGGCAGTTTTTCCATCTCTTTCAACTTTCTGGTCTAAAAGCCCACATATGCGCTTTTCCCACCTTTCCTGTAACTAGTCTAGTCCAGATACAGATTTGCTGTATCCAGGACTGTATGTAAGCTTCTGAGCCCCCAAGCCTTTCTGTGTTGGAGGGAAGTCTTCTAGCTTATCAGTGGGAGTGGTAAGCTCTAGACAGCCTATCTAGCACAAGAGGAGGGGTTTCTGGCCCAGAAATTGTAGATTATTGGCCATTTGGGCAGTTTTTCCATCTCTTTCAACTTTCTGGTTTAAAAGCCCACATTTGCGCTTGTTTCCCACCTTTCCTGTAACTAGTCTAGTCCAGATACAGATCTGCTGTATCCAGGACTGTTTGTAAACTTCTGAGAGGTGCCAAAGTCTGCTCTTCAATTTTTCCCTTAGATCTGCTAGTTCTCTCCTACCCTGCACTTTGACTAGCTTATTAGTGTAGCACTTTACCAGACTTCTTGTAGCAATTATTGTAGCACACAAAAGTACTAACAGCACTAAATGTTCTACAAGAAAACCACTTCAGTACTTATTATTAATGCCCACCCCTCCAGGTATGTCTAAAGACCAGTTCCCTGTGCTTTCTCCTATTAACCTGGTGAAATTGGGCATCCTGAGGCATTGTAGAAACTGCCTCATGTACACCAACAACCCTCTCCTCTTACCTCCCAACATTCAGACTTGCAAGAGATGCACTTATATAACCAAATTAGAAGCCACACTCTCTCCAGCCAAGGCCAGAATAGCTGGTCAAGAGGAGAAGGTCATCACTTGCACAACACCACATGGAACACATATCCCTCCAGAACACATACCAGCACTGCCTTCACATAAAAACACAAACCACACACCCACCTTCATGGAGGCTCTCAATAAAAATCTACCCAAACAGCAGAGACCTCCAAGGCAGAAACGCACTCAACCACCACAACACAACACTAATCATGAGACACATAACTCTCCTAAACAGTGTGCCACTCAACCAAAGCCCCTAAGGCAAAACAGCATGCCCAACACACTAGTCATAGGTGACTCGATAGTGAGGCACACTGATGTCCCACTCACTAGGTTGAATAAGGAAAAAGTAACAGTCATCTGCCTGTCAGGTGCCAGGGTCTGCCACATAATGCATGCACTCAGGTCCCTCAACATCAGGAACAAATATGACTCTGTCATTGTACATGTGGGTGTGAATGACCTGAGATGTACCTTCCTGAACTATATGAAAAGAGACATGGAGGAGCTCTCGGATTATGTAGCCCAGGCGAGTATGTCCCTAACCCTGAGCAGCATCCTACCATCACCCAGAATGATATTACAGTACAAGCAGAAAATTATTGATTTCAACAATTGACTACATTTCTGGTGTCATTCTAAGAGGATCCAGTATCTGTCTGCCTGGGATGACATGATAGACAGACCTCGATGTTTTGCCAGAGATGGTTTGTATCTGTCACCCCTTGGCTTCTGGATACTGGCCAAGGCTCTTGCCCCCCCTATAGTGCCTTTTTAAGCAGTGTTCCAAAGACCAAGTTACCACCATAACAGCTACAAACAAATGCAATCTGAGTGTCATGCTGCTCAACGCTAAAAGTCTAAATCTCAAAATGCACTCGTTCGAAGCACTCCTTAAAATGGAGAACATCAACATTTATGCTGTAACAGAGACCTGGTTCAAGGCAGCAGAAAGCACCCCTGCACTACCAGGCTATAACTCATACTTCAGGTGCAGCTAACATTGGGCAAGACAGAAATTCAGGTTGTAGCCTGCTATAGGTCCCCAACCATGTCCCAAGATTCACACTCCACGTTTCTATGCACCCTGGAGAATATTAGGGTCCAACCTAACACTCTCTTACTGGGCAACTTCAACTACAGCTCCATTAACTGGGAAAACTACTTATGTACCAATACACTTGCCCAATGTTTCCTAGAATTCATAAATTCCAATGCCTTGGACCAGCTCATTCTTACCCCCACTAGAAGTAGCAACATCCTTGACCTGGTCATTACTAACATGGGCGACTGTTGCTCTACACCAATAGTCAACTCCTCCCTGGTTAGATCTGACCACAAACTAATTACCTTGGAAATCCACATCCCTCCCACCCACCACTCCCCTGCAAAGGTAACCACCATGAAAAACTTCTCCAAAGCTAACCTTGGGCTACTAAAAACAGAGGTGACTAACTTCACAGCACCCATGTAAATGGAGAATAGTTGTATGACTGCCAAATCATACACCAATGCACTGTACAAACATGTACACAAATGCATGGATCTCACCATACCCAATATAACCAAGATGGTCTCCTCCAAAAAAAGGAAGCAAATCTGGTGGTCCCCTGCCATAAACAAACTCTGCAACAGATGGAGGAAACTGATGTGGAATAAGGTGAAGTCCCAAGATTGGAAAAACTCCTTTATCAGCCTCAACAAAAAGTTGAGATCTCTCATCAAACCCTCTAAAGCTAGCTATGAAAACAGAATTGCAGCAGATAGTAATGACAACCACAAGGCAGTGTATAGTTATGTAAAGAATCGCCACAGCAATACCCAGATTTGCTCTGAGTTACTGCACAATGGTACCTCCTATACCAAGCCAACAGATATTGCCAATATACTGGCCGACAGATTCAGTGCCAACTTTACCCTTCTCTTCCCCCCAAAGGACTAATAACAATACCAGTCAATTGCCAGGCACCCAGTATTACTGCTGCACATATTAAAACAGCACTATACAAGGCCAAGAATACAACTTCTATGGGACATGACAATATCCCTGGCTGTGTTCTACATGAACTACAGAGTGAACTGGCACCTCACCTGTGTGCCCTGTTCAATCATAGCCTCACTTCAGGCTTTGTCCCTACCAAATGGTGCACTGCTACAGTCATCCCTCTCCACAAAGGAGGAGTGAATACAGACCCTGGGAACTATCGCCCCATTAGCCTGATGAGTCTGATATGCAAAGCTATGGAATGCATCATCATGGACCTAATAAACAAGAGTGTAGGGAATCTCCAAACTCTGGATCCCACACAGTTTGGTTTTGTGAAGGGTAGATCATGCCTGCTCAACTTGGTCGACTTCTTTGAGTCAGTCACCAGAGCTGTGGTTGAAGGCAAGGTGGTCCATACAGCCTACCTTGATCTGGCCAAGGCCTTTGATACAATCCCCCACTCAGGAATCATAGAAAAACTCACTAAGCTAGGTATCAACCCCTATATCAGTAGGTGGGTTGCAAACTGGCTCACAGATAGAACCCACAATGTGAAAGTAGCTGACTCCAAGTCAGATTGCCGACCAGTCACAAGGGGAGTATCACAGGGTTCGGTCCTGGGTCCTCTCCTGTTTGGTGTCTACTTCTCTGAAGTCCAGGCCAACATGAAGGGACTGACTGACAAAGTTTGCAGACGATTGCAAGTTGGGAGCTATTATTAACTCCCCAAGTGATGTTGACATCCTACAGAAAGGCCTCACTGAGACCAACAACTGGTGTCAGAACCATGGCCTTAAGCTCAATGCCAAAAAATGTGTCATCATGCCTTTTTGGAAAAACCAGATTCCCATGAATTACCACATCAATGGTAGTCCACTGAACACAGAAGGTGTTACAAGAGATCTGGGAACACAGGTTGACAGCAACCTCTCTTTTGACCACCACATTGCCACTGTGTTCAGGAAGTCCTTATATGTGGCACATCTCATTACTAAGGGTTTTGCATCCAGGAAGAAAAAGGTCGTTGTCTCCCTCTACTCTTCCCTCATTAGGCCAATCATTGAGTACAATGCCCCATTTGGCATGTACCTCACTAGACACCTACAACAAATGGAGAGGCTGCAAAAGTACCTCACAAACAGGATCTTAGGCCTTAAACACTTGTCCTATATGGACAGACTCAAAAAACGCCAACTATTTTCTGTCTCATATCACCTACTTAGAGGCGATCTCTGCTTGGCTTACAAAGCCATGTCTGATCCAGCTTTGTTAGAAATGCTACATCTAAACAAATCCCAGTCTCTCGGCACCACATGCTCCAGAGACCTCAACCTCATTACCACAATCAACAGAATGTGCTGGAGGGACAGGTTCATAACCTAGAGACTGCCCATGCTATGGAATAGACATGCCATACATGTCAAACAGAGAACTCCACTGGCCCCCTTCAAAAGAAATCTTGATGAGTGGATGGGAAATAGAAAATTCACCCAAGGGATCACTCCAGTGGCTCTTCTCAACAGTCAACAGAGGCACTAGGAACTAAGGTTGGGTGGCACAATGCCGGGTTAATCCTATGGGCTAGGCTTGTAAAGGCTCCAGGGCCATTAGCCTAGTACACATCTATAAACCTATGATTAAATGAATAAAAAAAATCATGATATTCCAGGCATTGTAATACTCCCTCCCATGCCTCTAAACTGTCCCTGATTTTGCTGCATTGTCCTGCTCTGCCTCTCACATAACATTTGATTTGGAGCTAAATACTCAGGATAAAAGTTGTCAAAAATGCCAGACATTAGAGTTTCATGCTTCTTATTGTTTAGGAAATATGTTCTGATGGTCTGCCTGCTGCACTCAGCTCTCTCTCTCTCTCTCACATTCATGCTCTGTGTCTTTCTCTCTCTCTCTCTCTCTCTGTCACAAACACACACACACAGACACACACAGACACACACACACACACACACACACACACACACACACACACACACACACACACACACACACACACACACACACTATCACGTTACTTTTTTTACTTGCTTTTTAAAAAAAAATACTCTTGCTAAACAGGAAAAAATGATGGCTGTTTGCTTTTTTTATGTCTGAGCTTCACAGCAGCTTAATATGCTTTTTATGAGGCATTATCTGCACATTAACTCCCAGCTATAAAGCTTTCATTCTCCATACAAGGTGAAGATGTACAGTTTGCCCATTCTCTAAAAGTCCGTAATGTATACTAGATTACATCATATATCTACTACTGGGGTTAGAGTCTAACAGTGTCTATGAGTCACTGCTTCACAGAAACACATATGCAGTGTTAGGTGCACATACATTCTATCACTCAGCATCAACGTGCCATGCATGCCCTATTGTGTAGGCAGGCTTTGTATGTACATACATCACCTGCATTGTCATGGTAAGGTGTGCTATACCCAAATCAAAGTTCCTGGCAGGGTGTTATTCTCAGGATGCCATTCTGTGATGCTATAGATTTGTGGTGATGACTGCCAATGCCAGTGCTAAATAGAGAGTCTCTACTTAGTATGTTAAAGACACCAAAATAATGTTATTTCTCCCTGACAGACAGTTCATGGAGACACTACTCACACCTCATGCAAATCAATTTCATAAGGTTGATGCCTGGTATAATCTATTGGGCCTGCTGACCAGGGTTACTAACATCCTCAGTACCATTGAGCAGTAGATGTACTGCAACAATAACTGTACTGCCAGTAACACCCCGGAGATCTCCAGGAATGGGATGCAAATGTGAGGCATGAACACCCAGATTGGTATAGCCTGCTTGCTGTTTCTAGGGTGTGTCACACTCCATTTAATAACCTGTTTTTTCTGTCATTCACAGCTCTCTTCTTAACAAGATCCTAGCATATACTAGATTGATTGTTGTGGGTGACTATCTATATGCTATGAGCACTATTGCTTGTAGTTGTACTGTTGTGACACTTTGTTGTTTTGTTGTTTAGAGCATATGGCAGTACCACTGAAAAGTTGTGGCCACCCTTTCATGATTGCAGCTGTTTCTACTCTATTGTAACTAAATGTGATGCTTTCTTATTTATTGGCACTATATCCTGTTTCTGCATCATTACACAATATATCTGGTAGTGTAGTATGTGTCTGAAGCTGAGAGCATCTTCTCATCCTTCTGCATATTTACACATATATACAGAACTGTAGACTGTGCACTATTTTCAGTCATACCTGTATATGATATATGATGGCTTGCATTTCCTTTTGTGTCTTTGAATATTGGAAAAATGAGAATATAATGCTGCTGTCTGCTACTGGAGGCAGCAGAAATGTATGGTACAACAGGGTTAATGGCAGCCTGTTTCTGCTCCTGTAATATGTATGGCATGTCAGTAAAGGGTCCTCATTACTAATGCCACCTTTCTCTTTGTGCCGCACCTCTGTAGGTGGTGATAGTCCATCTGAGCTACAGGCACGGTGATGGTCCATTTGAACCACAGGTATATCTGTCACTGCCCAATGCTACCCCAGCTGAGGCTGTGGCTAAAGTGATTGAGTGGGATGGGAGTGCCTATTGGGGTGTTCTGGTCCAATCCAAGAAGGTAGCCCACTCCAATCACCTGCCCCAGATCAATTAGAGATGGAATATGTGGTTGAAGATGCAGTTCTCACTGGATGATGGTATGCTGGGTCACCATACCCAAACCCCTCCTACAGCAGATTTCAGAATCATTGGATACCATTGGTGGGTGTTAGCCATGCCACTGACACCTGGAGGAAGGATGACCACCTATTTGATATCGGTTATGTCTCTCTTCGGTGGTCAGCAGCTGGCATGCTGCCCATACACCACCCTCTCCACAGCCATTTGTATACATGCATCACTACTCCATTCACCTGTGCTGGTCTGTGTGTCTTTGTTCCATGTATTTTTGGTCCATGTGGCTTTGTGTGCCATCTTTGCCTACCTCATCATCCTACCCCTACTTTACTTCCACTTTATACATTTTATACCTTTCCTTCTCTTCTCTTTTAATATACAAAAAATAGGTATCTTTCTTTGCAGTACATATATATATATATATATATATATATATATATATATATATACACACACACACACACACACACACACACACACACACACACACACACACACACACAGAGAGAATATTTGCTACTCCACACTGCTTTACCTTACTATGTTTCTGCTGTGTGTTTTTCTTCTTGTTCAGCTACTTTTTAAACTTTCCAGCACTTCCTTTTTCTTTCCTTTCATGATACCAGTAATGTGTCTTGTTTGCCAGTCACCCAGTGATGACTGGACTTTCACATCTGCTATTTGTTATTTTTTTATATTTTTTTATCCCACAGAGATTACCTACTACTGGGGGTGACTGCTAATGTTATCTTGTGTAGCTTTCGCACATTTTAGTGAGGTTCATGCAGTGAGGTGAGGGACCATTTTCTTGTCGTATTCTTGCCGCATTCCATATGTCAGTCTGCTTCACATATCACATGACCTTTCCACCTCATTGAAGAGCAACTATCTGTCTGGTGTTTGTTGTTTGATCATTTAGCTGAATATGACTATTTGTGACCTCGAGAATTTTAGCATGCTAAGCCTGTTGGTCAAGAACTGCTTCTTTTAATTCTTGCAAATTCATATACATTACTTCAATAATGCTGTCCATGTACCTTAGCCTCTGCTACCCTTTCTTCTTCTGCCTTCAATCTTCTCAGCACCAGTGTCTTATATATATAGAATCCCCTCTTCATATTATGTAGCCAAAGAATTGAAGTTTTGATTTTACTATCAGGCCTTCCAGTGAACATTCTGGAATTATTTCCTTAACTATCGACTGTCTTAATCTTCTTGTAACACATGGGATTCTCAAAAGTTTTCAAAATCACCAGAGTTCAAAAGCATCAATTTTGTAGTGCATAACCCTACTTCTAATACAATTCTCACAGCCACATGCTACTATTGAGAAAAGCATAGCTTTTACTATACAGACCATGTTCACAATTTGATGTCCTTGCATTTAAAATCTTATCCAAATTTGCTATAGCTTTCCTTCCAAAAACCAAGCTTCTTTCAATTTTAAGCCTGCAGTCACCATCCGTAGAGCTCTTTGAGCCCAAAAAATAAATCTGTCACTGCCTCCTTTTCTTCCCCATCCATTCATAGGTTCATAAGTAAGTAATGAACTAGCTGTCCTCATGGGTCATTTAAGCCTAGCCAATTTCCTTGCCAAAGGTTGAGAATCAAACCCTGTTCCTTGTATCTGTGAAGTTAATACCTTAACCATTATGCCAACCCCCCAACCCTGACCATTATACCAATCTCTGTTTGTAAAGAATTGACAGGGCTAGATGAAAAAGTTTAGTTTTTTGTTGCTGTGCATCAAACTAATTTTGTACTTTCTGCTTTCACCTTCTTCAACAGGCTCTTCATTCCTTCTTCACTTTCAATCATTAGAGTGGTGTCATATGCATATCTGAGGTTGTTAAAATTGTTTCCCACAGTTTTGATTCCAACATCTGATTCATCTAATTCTGCATTTTGCATGATATATTCAACATATTAATTGAACAGATTGGGTGATAGTGGATAGTCTTGTCTTACTCCTTTTCCAGTCTTTTTTTAAACAAGAAACATTGTTATTAAATTATTATTTATGACACAGGCAATCATAAATTTGTATAAATGAAAACAAACCATATTGACATATCTTAGTCACAAGCATTATACATCACTTATGATCTATCCAGTCATTGCCAGTCAAACATTTCAAAGTTCATTCAAATCCTGTCTTCTTTTAGACATAATTCCTCCTCCAGAATATTATTCTGCATGTATTGTTCTCACAATTCCCACTTTTTCTAAATAATTTCCTCATACCCTTCTCTATAGATCCTATTTCCAATTACTTTATCTCTGTTACTATATTCAGTACTTCTAGTACAGTTGGTTTAGACTTTGATTTCCATTTTCTAGTGATTGCTTTTTTTGGCAGACATCATAATTAGACTCAGCAAGACCTTACTCTGTCTGGGCAATTCCAATTCTGTATCATAGCTCAAAAAATCATTTCCTTGGTTACACCAGTTTGGGGACATCAGACATAAAAGATTGGATAGTCCGGTGGCCAAGCACTTTTGGGAGGAGCACAAAGGGGTTCCTGAAGGGTTTATATTTTGTGTTTTGGGGAAACCAAATGTTTTTGGTGAGAATAACGCATGTTTTCACAATATATTATTGGAAATGGAGTCTAGATTTATCCTAAATTATAATACTCTTTTTCCAAATGGGATGACTTTGGAAGTGTAAAAATTATATAAAGTAACAGTCATGTATAAACATATCAAATGTAAAATGGTTTTGAGTGTATTAAATATAATTATTATATTCTTTTATATACATTTTTTGTATTAATAAATACATAAGTTATTGTCATGGAAGATAAACTATATTAGTATATTTAATACACAATTTTATATATGAGGTGAAGTAT
Source organism: Protopterus annectens (assembly GCF_019279795.1). NCBI lineage: Eukaryota > Metazoa > Chordata > Ceratodontiformes > Protopteridae > Protopterus > Protopterus annectens. Next base: position 461,628,904 of record NC_056728.1, on the reverse strand, counting down.
GAAATTTCAAAGGTGAAGTTGGAAACTTCACATGAAAAAATATTGTTGGTTAAAGCAAGGTTTGGTTAAAGAATTGACTGAAAATGTTTAATTGTTTTATTGAATCAATTACTTATGTAAATGTTTTGAAGATGTGTTATAAAAGGGGTGTTGCTTGAATTGTAAATGTATTCCATGACAAGGCAAAGGCCGAGGTACCAGAATTAAAGAAAAAAAATCTTTGCACAGTTGGACTGCTTGTGTTTAAGCATTATTGGTATTGCTGGAATTTTGAATTTTGGAGTGTGTTTTTGGATCTGCATACAGATTACTCAGAAGGCAGATAAGGTGACACAGACTCTCCATTCCTCTAAGTCCTTGCCAAAGTTTATTGTGGTCCACACGGACAAAAGCTTTAGAGTAATCTATTAAAATAGAAGTAAATATCCATCAGACACTCACTTGCTTTCTCTAATCCCTAGCTGATGATGACAATTTGATCTATGGTGCCTCTGATCTTTCTAAAATCAGCTTGTGTGCCTGGCAGTTCTCGGTCCACGTGGAATGCAGCTTGCAGGATCTTGAGCATTACCTTGCTAGCTTGTGAAACAAGTGCACTTGTTCTACAATTAGAACTCTTTTTAACACTGCAATTTTTTTAAGATTGGAATACATGTTGATTTTTTCCAATCTATTGACCCACTATTGTGCTTTCAAAAGTTGCTGGCAAATTTCAAGCAGCACAACAGCATAATTTTTCAGGATCTTAAACAATTCAGCTGGATTTCCATGGACTCCTGCACCCTTGCTGTTAGCAAGACTTTCTAGGGCCCATTTAACTTCCTTCTCCAGGATTTCTGGATCTAGAGCAGAAAGCATATCATTGTATGTATCAGCGATGTTAAGGTTTTTCTTATATACTTCCTTCTACCTCTTCTTAAAATCTTCTGCTTTTGGTAAGTCCCTCCCATCTTTGTCTTTTGTTATGCCCATTTTTAACTGGAAGTTCCCCTTAATATCATTGATCTTTTTAACAGATTTCATGAGCTTCCATTTCTATTGTCTTCTTTTGATTCTTTGCAATAATGATTTAAATATGCCTCCTTATCTCTTCTTGCTATTCTCTGAAATTCTCCATACAGCGATATATAAATTTTACTGTCTTGATTGCCTTTTGCTCTTCTTCTTTTCTTGGCCACTTCTAAAGCCTCAAAAGACAGACATTTTTCCTTCTTAATTTGCTTTCTGTTGGGAATATTTCGGTTGCCACCTCCTGAACAATATTAAAAATGTCTGCCCATAGTTGTTCAGGAACTTTATCCACAGAGACTAATCCCTTACATATATTCTTCACCTCCACTACATATTTACTTGGAACATTATTGAGTTTGTATCTCACTGGCTTACTTGTGTTTCTTGTCTTCTGTAATTTAATTCTAAACTTTGCAATAAAAAGCTAAAAGTCTGTGCCATAGTCAGCTCCTGGTCTTGTTTTTGTTGACTGTATATAATTCTTCTATATTTGGCTGCAAAGTATATATATACAGTCTGACTTCAGTATTGATCATCTGGTGACAGCCAGTTGTAAAGCCATCTATTTGGTTGTTTAGTGAAAGTGTTTGCTATGCCCAGTGACTTATCTTGGCAGAATTCTACTAATCTATGTCCTTCTATGTTTGTACTCCAAGGCCAAGTATGCATGATATTTCAGTTCCACCTTTAATATTCTAATCATCTATGATGAATACAACATTTTTCATGTGTGCTTGATTTGAAAAAAATGATGCAGATCCTCATAAACCTGGTCAACTTACTCATCTTCAGAATTGGCACTTGGACCATAAACTTGCATTACTGTAATACTGAATGTCTTACCTTGCAATCTGATTCAGTTTGTGTATCATTTTTGGGTTGTAACCAAGCACTGATTCAGACACTATTTTATTAAACATGAGAACTATTTCATTTCTTCTTTAAAATTCTTGATCACAGTAGAAGATCTGATGATTATTGGATATAAATGACCCATTCCACTCTGTGTTGGTTCGCTACTTCCCAGAATGTCAATATTTATTCTTTGCTTCTCATTCTTAAGCAGCTCAAGGTTGTCTTGTCTCTATCTGTCTATTTGTGCAATATGTCCCTGTTTGATTATTCATGTCTAGTTTGCAATTGTGTCTGTGCAGCAAAAGCTCTCTGCCATTCTGAAACATATTTGCATGAATCCCATACATAATGACAGCATCATTTTTGTTCAGCTTTTCAGATTTGCAATAATTAATCATGTTTTATTTAGTCAACAAATAATTTACTTAAACAAAAACATCAAAATCCTCAGAAGATTACAATCTCAAAGCTCCCAAAATGCATAAAGATATTTTTACAGGAGACATACTTTCTCCAGTCCCTATTGTGGGCATTCCATATTTGACATAACTTGGCTGCAAATTTATGTAGTATCTATTTCATTCTTCACTTTCTAAATATGATTGCTCAGACAGCTTCTTTTTTGATCTCTAATTCTTTCTAATAATTGATATATAAATAAGTTAAATACTCTCAAATATCTCTTTCCAATTGCATGTGAAATGCAAATTGGATGAGATTCTTACTAGCCAAGTTCAGCTTGATGAAGATGAATTTCCCAATTATTGTTTCCCATAGGAAAAATCACTGTTGTTGTTTCCAAGAGTGTAAATGGAGTGATTCCTTTCTTTTAGGACATGTTTTTTTTTTCTTTGTAATTAAGCAACCTCAGAACTGGTATATATCACTTCAGGGGATGGGGGTGCTTTTTCCTCAAAAGGGGATGAAGAGAGTCTTGCCTCTGCAAAAATGTTTACATTTAATTTTATATCAGTTTGAATTCCTAACCAGTTTTGATCAGCAAGTTGGTTTTGTCACTGAGTTGTTACTTGACAAGTCTTAGTAGAAGTCTCAAATGTAAATCAGAGAGATGGGTTGTGATAAAGTATTCCACAAATAGAGAGCTTTCTCTGTCTGAATTTCTGGAGTCATCACACTAAAAGTGTAAATGCCATTCTTTTTTTCACAATTTCCAAATTCACCTCAAATGTAATGGCTCGGCGAACTGAGGAATGATAATGCACAAAAATCACCTCTATATTTTATTAATAACAGACCAACTGATATTAAATAAAATTTAAATGAAGTAAGTCTTAGACTGAAATCCTGAATGTAAGCATTTCCTCTCCTTTGGATTTCTACTTCTCAATGTATCATGTAAGGAATGCATGCTGTAAAAGTTATCAATATACAGACCATGCCATTTCAAGTAATTCATATTAAAGCAGTTTGGAGAGCTACTGGAATCTATATTAAGTAATGCATCAACATCTTTTTCTAGAATAAGTAGGACTACTTGTAGTAATTGTTATCCCTCCATAATATTTATCAAAAGATCTTTAAGCATAAAAGAAAATTTCATTAAGCATAGTAAAAGAGCCAATAATTGGGTATGAAGTAATAATTTTTTAAGAGAGGCAAGACTGTTCCCTGTTTTCCTCTGCACACCAGAAACAATGGTCTATTCAGATCACTTTTTATCAAAATTAATACATCACCTTTGTATGAGGTACCTCAATTGGATCCTGCAGAAGCACGCCACTTTTTCTTGTTTATATCCTCAATAATAACCTCTGAAACATAGGTTTCTTGTGTATAGTAAATCACTGATTCCATTTTTTCTATATATGAAAACTGGCTCCTTTTCTAATATAATTCTTACAATTAATTTGCATAGAAAAATGTCATGTCAGGTAATTCAATCAACTTTGTCACATATAAACACTTATATCAGAATGCTGACTTTAGTGAGTAAAGGGGAAAGACACAGTCAGTAGACCAAGGCAACATTAATAAACATACAGGACAAATAGGAGATACTGACACCGTGCTCATGAAATGAGTAACAGAAGGTTAGGTCAGTTTACTATTCTTCTAATTTCATTTCATCTCTGCATTTCGTGTTTCTTAATTAACTATGCTAATTGCTCTCTGCTTTACTTCAGCTTCTGATAGCACATTACATGAGAAGGGAAGTCCTTACCTGATGACTTTCAATATGGCTTAGTAATAAAAGTAGACTTTATCCCCATTTGCCATGAAATTCTCCTGGGGGGACAACTTCTTGTTTTCCAGAATCTCTTTGAATAAATCTACAAAACTTCTAATCTCCATTCCAACAATATCCACTGACTTTTTCCTTTTACTTGCTGCTAGCAACTGTTCTTTATTTTTTTGTAAAATTATATTTTGTTATTTAACTGTGAAGTTGTAAACACCATTGTATGTAATTTGTGTAGGAAAACTTAATAATAGGGGGAGTCCCAACAATGTAAGATATATTTTCTGAAAAAAAACATTCTGTAGTTCCTAATCCCTTTGTTTCCCAGTAAAAATAAAAGTTTTTGCTGCCTAGCATGAGATTCCCCGTCTGCTAATGTATATATTATCTCCTTTTGCAATGATAGTACTTTGGTGTTTTCGCCACTTAATAAATCTGTCTGAAATTGTAATGAATCCCAGTTACATGTAGCTGTCTGGAGCTCTGTTTCACTTTTAGCAGTCTGGTTTGGAGAGTATCATATTTTGGCATTATTTCTCTTACTACCTGCAGAGCTATTTCTAATCTTTCCAACTCTGTGGTGATATGCTACATCTGTTACAGCACACGGTTGTTGGACCATATCCATATCTGGCCCTTTCTCCTGGGGTTAGTTTAATACTAACAATGGAAAAGAGGGAACTGCTATCATTCTGTTCATATCATTGCCCCTGCTTCTTTCTGTTAAAATCTCTAATGTCTTAGTTTTCTGAAAGACTGATGTGTCCACCCTTGGCAAGGGCAAATTGGAGAAGGCTTAAATTTACTATTCCCAAGCTACCCTCTGTTTCTGATAAGCTTCGTTTGGCCTGCTTACTGGTTTCATGTTCTAAACAACTTGAAAGTACTATTAGGAGTAGGAGGATCCAAATCTTTACTTAGGAACAACACCTTGCCTTATTGGAGATTCTTGGCATTCTTTGTTTAAGTACTGCTTCCCTCAGTGCCAAGTACACAGACTTTTTCATAGTAGTCAAACTCCAACTACCTCCTTAAGCTTATAATATTGTATATTGTATCCAGATTTATTTCTTATTCTTAGTTATTTATTTCACTACAAACATCTATTCAGAGAGAATATGAAATTATCTAACCCATCCCTCGCTGTTAGGTATACTTCTTACATATTTAGTTTTCCCCAAACATAAACAGCTTGCAGTCACAGAATTACAAAAAAAAAAAAAAAAAAAAAAGAAAAATAGAAAAGAAAAGAAAAAAGATCAAGGCTTACTAAAGACAAAGAAACTAGACTGAGGAGGAGCCACTGTTACTTCTCTACCTTGTCCCAGTAAGTTCATCATCCATTGGCTACCAAACTGCATTCAAAGTTTCAGTAATCCAGCTGTTTCTTCGTTTACCTCTGGTACAAACCAAGACTTTTTAGTTGTTTGCCATGTCCCAGAATTTGCTCTTGTAGTTCCTTTCACCTTTCTCCAAACTTTGTGTTCTTGTTAGACCGGTATTCACTGTAAAGATAATCTTAACGCTTATTCCAAAGTTAGAGAACTAAGTAACAAAAATGTTAAACTCAAACATGTTTGTCATTCCTTCTGTTAGTTGGGTGGAACTACGATGAAGCTTCTCTCCCTGATGCATCCCCCACATGCTTGGGCTTTATGCAGAACTGATTTCTTTTTCCTAGTAGAGAAAAGACATTCAAGTAGAAATTAACCACACGGCTGATCTGTTTATTTCTTTTGTCTTTCTTTTTTAAGATTTGCATTTGGCTGATATATCTTCCTCTATTACAAAGTTATAGGTCCAGTCAATATAAGAAATTAACCTCATCTAATCCCAGCATACCTTTCATAAATCCATAGAGATTATAAATTGCCAAGCTTTCATATATTCAAACCTTAAAATTTGAGAAGTGATAGAATGCCAGTAACAGTTTGGAGCAGGTAAACTGTTCATACAAAGAAATATTTTTTTTTTTGTATTTGATTGCATTATATGCATGATGTTCAGATAATATATCCCTATATCCATTTATGCTAGCTGGAATGCCTGGAGCACCACCTATTCATATGGTACTAAGTGGACTGTGTGAAGTAACACAGTTCTCACAAGCCACTATAGTGTGGTTTATATGAAAAATTTTAGATGATTACATAAAGTAAATGAGTATAGTACGTACATTCATATGCATAGTTTGCAAATTTAATGTGGAGGAAAAGAATAATTTTTTTCTCAGTCTGGTTCTGACCAAATGCACAATTATGATTCTCTGACTGATGTCATTAAACATAGCATTCTGTGATACGATGAATCTATATAGCTTTATTGAAATCAGGCTATGGCTTACAAATGAATGTAAATGTTTTAGGGACAATGAAGAATTATAACCACCAAGCATTCACTTATAACAGGACTTTTTCTTAGCTGAACTATTAATACTTTATACAGATTGTTATGATTTCAAATAAATCCCATGTTAATTTGTGAACTATATATGTATATGCAATCTAAACTAACTGTAACTAATGCTATACTTGTCTCCCAAGTATGCTGTGAATCATTATCATTTTATAGATTTATTGTTGCTTCTGTGCCCAAGTCATGGCTGAAAGGGTCTCTGGACCAGTCCACCTATCTGATTAGCAAATAGTAAATAAATTACACAGAAAATTGATTCCATGCATAAGAATAAATTTCAAGCCATATGAATATGAGATGTAGCCCTATAATGAAGAGCTAGGCAAGAGATGTGAACATACAAAATAAAGACATACTTTTAGTTATGGGTAACAGCAGATATGATTTCCTTACAAGTCAAGGATGCAGCATGTATACTAATGGCATAGATTTTTCAAGCTATAAAGGAATGCAAAATGTCTCCTCAGAGTCCATCTTAGCTCACTGTTTAATCAATATAAATGATGATACAAAGAAACATAATGAGGACGCAAGAACCAGTCAATGAAAAAAGGCCTAGGAGGACTTGAATGTATTATTACCTTCCCTGCTCAAATGCATTTCAAATAATAGTTTAAAGCCGCTGGAGTGAAATTGTGATTCTCCTAATAATAAAGTTGCATGATTGTAGGCATGAAGCTTATATCCTGGAATATGATCCACCCATTTCTTTTGAATGCTGGGCAAGATTAAATGAATACTAATAGTAGATGTAATACTGCATTACATGAGATGGGCAATGAACACTATATTACTCATGGAAAGGCCATTGTCAATAGTATCTGCAGGGCAGAAAAAAAGGAAAACTGAAATTAAAGTTCAGACTTTAAAAACTTCAATATAATGCAGTAAAAGCCCAGCAAATTACTTAAACAAATACAAATATAAAATAATGTTCAATTTTTAACTGCACAAACATTTTGAGATAGTCTGACTCTTAGAACCTGTTTACAGGAATGTACTTCTATATATGCAGGACAGCACCACTTTAATATTAATATAATGAGGACTTTTATGAAAAGACAATTCTGTTTACTTTCCTTATTTGTTTTGCTTTATAATTATGTGAAATAGTTTAAAAATGTATACTGCAAAGCTTATGAGTTTGAGTTACAAAAAATGCAATTCTTATGTATTAGTTTAAAATAAGACATTAGTTAAGAATGACAACCGTGGGATCTGCTGTCTATCTATCTATCTATCTATCTATCTATCTATCTATCTATCTATCTATCTATCTATCTGTTTTCAGTAAACGAGGTAAATGTCAAATTCCAAAGAACCTATTTCAGCTACAACCCAGAGAACTGCAAATCATATATGCAGTAATGTGCAGTGCATGTCTACAGAAGATAACAAATAGTGTCACATGTGTTATCAAACTTTATAGCACATATATTTAGTATTGCGCTTTGTGTTATTCTACTGAATAAGGAACAGCGCATGTTTTGCAAAGTGAGAGTAATATTAATTTTACAAGGGGAGATTAGCTGGGTAGAGCTAGTAAGTTATGAACATCATAATAAACATTGCCATTCCAAATAGACAAACATAAAAACTTAAATTGAAAGTTGGTACTAATGATAGTGATTACCTAGGTGAATGTATTAGCACTAGTAAGGTGGATTTGCAGGAGTCTGGGTAGTTTAAATTTGATGGCAATATACTAATAATAGTTCAGTTTAGTCATATAATGTATATGTAGTGTATATAGCTAAGGTATATAATAATTACTATTAATATACATATATACATGTGTGTATGTATGCATATATAGTATTAGATAAGATAAAATAGTATTAGTTGCAATATATATATATATATATATATATATATATATATATATATATATATATATATGGATCTACTACTTTTAACAGCACATTTGATCGAAACTCATTTGATCGACAGCATATTTGATCGAAAACCAGTATTCATGGCAATTAACAGGGATTTGTCCCCCTCCCCAAAGTTGTGCGACCCTGGAGTTGATTTATAAAGGTAGGGGGTGGGGGGCACAGCCCCCCACATTGGGGGGTGTGGGGGTTGAAGCCTCCCACCTATTTTTGTTTAAAATATATACATTTTCTTTTATTTTCTTCTTTTAAAGGAAATTAGGTGTGGGGCATTGTCCCCCAACCCCCCAGTGTGGGGGGCTGTGTCCCCACACCCCCCACCTGTATATATCAACTCCAGGGTCGCACGACTTTGGGGGGGGACAAATCCCTGTTAATTGCCATGAATACTGGTTTTCGATCAAACGTGCTGTTGATCAAATGAGTTTCAATAAAATGTGCTGTCGATCAAAAGTAGTAGATCCATATATATATATATATATATATATATATATATATATATATATATTATAGGTAGATATATTGATAGATATAGATATAGAGACAGCACAAATGATATAACGATGAAATTAAGTAATCATGCCATGCCTTCTCTTGCTGTATCATTATACAGCTGGTTATAATGAGGTAATGATAACTCGATGCAGTAATGTTTTCCATCCATGCTTGCAAACACCTCATATGTCTCCCCTGTTATGTCCTATTTGACTGTATTCACCAAGTAATATGTACAGCACTCAGCATTGTTGAGTGCCATAGTTACCAGTTGCTACATGGTTACAATGATTATTTATTTACTTATTATTAGAAAGTGGATAAGTGAGATGGTCCAAAAACCTTTATCAGTCAGGATCCAAGCTAGAAGGCATTGACAAAAGACAGTACAATATTACATTGTGGAACTATTTGATTTGTGGGGTACAAGTGATCCTGGATTGCTGGGTCCCTGACTGCTTGTAAGGCAAGTCATAGATCTCATCTGAGAAGCCTATGAGACATGAGAAAGACACGCAGTTCTTCTAGTCTTTTCTGGTAACTTAGGGATTTTTACTTGTGATCCTCTTTGTTAAAACTACTGAGGTCATCCCAACTGTCTGTTGAAGTACACCCCAAAGGAGGTGTTGCCTTCTATAATTGATTTGATCAGTGATGAAAAGAAGGGGTAATAACATCTTTAGATCAGAATGATATTCCCTTGGCAATCAGTTATACTAAGTGGAAGGATTTCTTGGCAACCATTGCTATATGATGATCAGTGGAGAGGGGAATTATCAACCCAAGTTCCCAAGTATCTAACTTCATTTTCTTTTTGAAGTAGGGTATTGTCAGTGCTATATGCTAGAGGAATGGTTTGTCTGCCAAACGTGACAAAGAGGCATTCTTTAGCATTTACTTTAAGCCCAGTTTCTATACACCTTGCATTTATAAGAGTACATTCCCGCTGGTGGGCTTCTATGTCAGAGGGGGTTTGACAATGGCTCTCAGTTTGCAGTCACTAACAAACTTGGTTAGCCATATGACTTGGCTTTTAGTATGTAAGTCAGAGAAGAAAATACTGAACAAACGTGGTCACAGCATTCAGCCTGCAGGACAACTATGGAGGCAGGAAGGACCCTAGACAGTAAGCAGAAGTCTTTGAACAAGAGGTATAGACCATCTCCTTGCAAAGCAAATAAGACTATCAAACATCTCATTCCATGCTGACACATACCGAATCCTCCTAGAATGAAACACAATGCATTTGGGACATTGCCTAATATTAGCATGACAACCCCTTTGTCATACAATGCCTATCCTTCCTGTGTTTTACATACCCATTGTAGAAGTATAGTATACAAGCCTGTGTAAAGATTGTAGAAAAGACTTTTCATGGCAGTGTTCCAGAGATAACAGGTGGATCCCTCATAAGTATATAACCAGAGTTGCACATTATCTGTGGTTCAGTAATGTAATACCCTGTCTTGTGTGTGCTTGATGGACACGTATTGTAACATGTATACACCACATACTTGTCCAGATAGAAGGCTGTGTCTTAAGAAAGTAAATGATAGGTGTCCCAAGTACCCAAGTATATGTCAGGAAAGATGAAGGGAGACAGTAATGTTAGAAATGTCACCCATTTCACTGGCCAGGATGCTGAAAGAAAAAAAGGAATGATAAGGACCAGTGATTGGTAGCAGCAGTCAACAAGTCATAGGCTTATGACAGTTGATGCAGCATTATAATGTGTGACCTATGCAATGCACTAACAGATGAAGACTATAGAAGGGAACATATATGGCTGAATCAAATCTTTGAATATAGAAAGGAACACATGTGACTGAATCTGACCTTTAGGCATAGAAGGGTACACACATGGCTAAATCTTAGGATGTGTTATCTTTAATCAATACCATCTTAGGTGTGCGCACGTGTGTGTGTGTGTGTGTGTGTGTGTGTGTGTGTGTGTGTGTGTGTGTGTGTGTGTGTGTGTGTGTGTGTGTGCACACGTGTGCATGTGTATATCTGTATACATACATACATAGCATCTTGGAGTAATTGTTCATGGTACAAAGGGTTTGGAACATGGATTTTCTTGTAAAGGTCATGTACACAATGGAATAAGACCTAAGATATGTACTTAGTCTATAAACATGCAAAGGTACAATATCAGCAATCATACATTATGATATTACTCAAATAAAAATGCAGCAATGATGCGGGCTTTTTGTAAAATATATGATGTGTCCCACCAGGTTCATTGTTATAATGCCACCTGAGCATTTGGACATATGTTGTATTATTAAAAATGCATTTTTAAGTGCGGATTATGGCAGTACTGGCACAAATGTAAGATGTGGTTGATACAAATGCACCACTAACCAAGAATAGACATGCCACTGGGTCAATGTTTAATACCTTCAAAGAGAAAAACAATATACCTCGCTTTATAAGGCAATGGCTTCATATAACCTCAACTGTAGGTTTTATACACATATGACAAGGATGGTCCTAAAAATGACAGAAATTGTGAAGAGAAATAAGGCAAGCAGTGAAATGGATTCATAAAAAGCCACTGTAAATGCATACAATAACTTGTAGTACATAACACACCTGGAAGAACAGAAAGTGAGAGATCTTCTCCTGAGAGGAGGTGTTTAGGCTGTTTAAATGACTACAAATGAAAACAAACATAACGGAGGTTTGTGGTGGTTTTTCCTCAGCCTGGAGCTTTCTTGTTCCTAAATATGTTGTCTCCTTCATTACAAAGCATAAAACCGTTAATGAATCTGGAACCTGGTCCTCTCCATCCCTGTCCACTGACTGACCTTAGCACAGAGGTTATGCTAGATGTCTGTCTGTCTGTCTGAAATGACAGCAGGGATCATGCAGACAGTCTTGACAGTCATTGCTGAGAGTGTAGTGCAGCATAAAGAGATGTTAACCAAGGTCCCACCTGCATGGAGCACTGGTGGCTCTGATAGACATAAAAGATCCCATAACACTTATCAAAAAAAAAAAAAAAAGTGTAAAGGCTGTTTTCTTATAAACAACATATTTACATTTCAACCAAAATTTTTCAAAGGCAAATTCTAAAGACATGTTCCTAAAAATGTGCCCCTTCAGCAATCTTTTCCATATCAAAAACTTAATATTACCAGGTTCCTATTTATTGTTATACAATAATTCATGACACATAATTTTGTCATTTATATATATATATATATATATATATATATATATATATATATATATATATATATATGTTTACCCATAAACTCATAACATCTAAAATCAAAACATCAAATGTCAAGACTGTCTGCATGATCCCTGCTGTTACTTCAGACAGACAGACATCTAGCAGGATCTAAAGAAATAATCATATTTCTTATATCAACTTATTTTACTATAACGTAATCATATTCCCACACAAAATCATATTTAGCTTGATCTCCATTATTCACTTTTTTCCCATAAACGTTCACCTATTTGTAAAACTTTCCTAATCTAAAAGATTTAAAAGAGTTATCTATTAATTCATCTCCACATATGTGACACTGTTTTTCCTGTTACTGTTTATATAACACAGACTCTTTTGCTGGCAACTTATTCAACATAAAACATTTTATTTATTTATTAATTTATTTATTGCCATTTCTTTACCAGGAAGGTCCACTGAGCCAAGAGAACCCATTTTCAATGGTGGCCCAGGGAGAAAAGCGCCACAGTATAAAGCACAAAAAATATAATACAGTACATAAAATATAAAACAATTAGAAGATGCAGTATTCACAAAACAGACAGTAATATACAATAGTGTAAAAACACACGATATATACAGATTTATATAGGTAAATGTTATAACTAGTCAAGTGATTGTAATATTAAACACTAGAGGTAATATACTGACAAAATCAATAACATAATATACCATAATAAATCCTTCCATTCACACAATCTCCATAATCTCACCCTTCTTTTGTCTATTGTGTGTTTTTATTCTTGCTTGCAAGCTTTCCCATATGCCTACATAAAAATGTTTTCCATGCTTATCTCATACAATTTATTCATTTTCTCTGGTATAATTTCTAGCTCTGTATTCTATAAAAATAACTTTCTATAATACTCATTAACTTCCTCTTTATTTCTGCATATTTTCCTTTTTGTTTCCTAGCATTCTTCAAAACTCCTAGAACTTTCCCCTCTAGTCTTCTCAGCACCCAAAAAACATAAAGTGATACTAAGATAACTACTAGAGTTATTAGACCTAACCCTCCATTTTGTTCTAGACAACTACTCTTTTAATTGGACTTAACATGGAACCCAAAATTACACTTAAATAAATATTCAACCATTCATTCTCCTTTTCAATTGGAGACCTATACACCCTATCTAGTTAAGCTAACTCACCTCACACCACTGAATGTAGACAACAGACCATATGAAAAATAAACCTAAAAGTTTTCTGTTTCCTTTAATTTTATAACCCCCAATTTTCTATCATTTCTGCAGCCCTAAACTATATTCCTAGTGTCTCAGACATACTCCTAATAAAATAAATCCTTCCTACCCTTACAATTTATCCAAATCATTTGCATTCTCCCTTAATCAAAAACACTACATAACTCATTTTTTCTGAACTTTAACCCCTTCCTTTACTCACTCCCTTTTCCTTACCAATATTACTAACTTATCCACACACCTCAGTACCAACTCAATTTGTCACTTATAATTTATTTTTTATTTATGTATTTATTTACTTATTTACTTGAATTTGTAAGTAAAATTACAGTGGTATAATGAAATGAATACTATCTTGAATGAAAGAAAAATAGAGAAAGCAAGAAAGATTACAATCAAAACAAATATGCTTGTGGAATTTTTCAGGTTCAAATGTATGATGAATGATTGCAATTGTGGAAAAAATAAAAATAAAAGTGAATGCAGTAAATGTAAAAGAACATAAACATAACTCTTTGAGATTCAAATGTTAAAACAGAATATTTACAGAGGTATGCATATAAAAATAGAAGACAGTCCCTGGAGTTCATAAAGAATCCCACTGCCCTCACTAAGATCTGTGGCCCAAAAGAGGCTGTGTCCATAATCATAGGAAATATGAGTCAGAGATGCATTATGTGATGACCCACCATTGAACCAGTAATCAAGGAGTCTCAATCCTCACCACTGGCAACAGTGGGGGTGTACACTGCGAGGATGACAGGTGCACACACAGTATTTCCAGATGCAGCTCTTGGGATCAAGTGCAATTTCCCTTAAGAGCACACAGAGACCACAGTCGGTCCGGGGATGGTTTTTCCCTCTTTCTCCAGATCCCCAATAAGACAACCCAATGGCACAGCTATAGAGTTGAGATCTTAGCTGAGTGGCCACGCCAAGACTTCCAGCACCCTCTCTGTCGAGCCAGTGCTTCATGTCCCTGCTCATGTATCTGACATACACACTCTTTGAGGTTTGATTTACACCCACACCCACACACACACACACACACACACACACACACACACACACACACACACACACACACACACACCTGGGAAAGGCTGGCACAGGTTTACTAGCTATGCCCCCTTTTGCCCAGGCTATAAGGTAGTTATCACTGCCACCATCCAACACCTTATCAGCTACTTTAAGGCCCTTAACAAAGTGTGTCCAATCTTACTGTGCAATAATAATAGTAATATTAATATTAATACAAATGGTAGTTTGACCAATAGCAAGGGTATCAGGAGTGGCTTACACAGTGCCACCAAATAAATATGCAAGTACTCTCAGAACTTAAATATCTCTACACAGAGTAGCCACAATTGAAGGTTTAAATATATTTAATAATAAATAATAAAAGAACAAGGAAATACTCAGTATATATTCAAAGTGACATCAGAGTACAAAACCACAGGAAATATTTAAAACACATTGCAGGACAGTCTAAAATAAATAAAGAAAAACATCTAAACTATGCTTCACTATATTCCTGACTGAATCTAAGAGAATTACTATATCCTAGTTAACTTACTTACAGAGCAAGGTAGATGTGTGGTGAATAGGTCTTCTTGTCAGGTCCAAGACCAAATATAGAATGCTGTCTCTCTAAGAGACTTCTTAAATTAATATCTCAGATATTACTGCTGGGCTAGCTTGCAGAATGACAGCATTTCTTGTCATCTGACTTCTAGTCCCCAGGCCCAAAACAACCATTGATGGCAGATGGTAGCATTTAGCATCTACCTGTAAAAATACTTAGACAAGGGCTTTTCCTCAGATCTTTGGAAAATGCTGGAAGTCATAAAATAATACAACACTTCAAAGATAATAGAGAAAGTTCCCTAGTTTTAGACATTGTGTCTTCTTGCTGCATTGAAACTGAAAAATATCATTTTTTTATTGCATATCCATAAAGTAATTTAATTTCAGCTATTTTTCTGAAGTTAACTTCCTGTATTCCAGTTTCCACTGTTAAAATGTATACATTTAAACAGTTAAAATAGTGCATGTACATTTCTGTTCTATTCCAACAGGACACACTGCGGATATATTTCAAGCACTTTGCAAAAACCTTTTACAACACAAGTCTGTAAAAAAGTTAAATATACACATGACATACAATTCTAATACATTTATAACACAAGCATCTTATATGAATCATGTTGATATTGACAAATGACATATAATTATTTACAAAATTCCAGATAGCAGGGCTGGCAGTATCTCCTTTCATCACATTTCTTTCCCCTTGAAGACCCAAGCTAATTTTTCAAGTGACCCTTGAAAAACGTTGCTTGAGAGGGATGAGCCTATCTGGGAATACATTACCCCATTCTCTGTCTTGAGATTCTAACTGCTTTAGCATTGCTAACCCCATTACAGTGTTGCACAGTCATATCATATGTCTGCAACCCCAGGATCCACCATAGTAACTAAGGATTTTGCTGGCTGGCTCCCTGTAGCCATAGATCCCCCCTCAGACTCCTTCTGCCTTCTACTGCAAATACTTAGCACCAGGGCCTCCCTATCTTGGTAAGGTTACATGGTGTTAACATGGTACAATTTGTGCCCCTGTCTCCTGCCTAGCAGTTTTACCATTAAGTTAACAGCACTGACCTTCCTTACCACTTTGAAGGGTCCCTCCCAAGCTGCCTGCAGCTTGTATCTGACAGGAATGAAAACTGTAACCTGCTGCCCCACAGCATACTCTGTAGCTTGAGCATTCCAGTCATACCAGACCTTTTGGGCTTCTGCCAGGTTCTCCTGGGCCAAGTCCATGAGTTCCCTGAGTTGTGTCCTGAGGTTTAGGACATATGCCACAACAGACTCCTTGTGGAATTCACACTCACCCTCCCACTCATCATGAATCAAGTCTAGAGGTGTCCTCACCCTATGCTCATACAGCAACTCAAAAGGTGGAAACCCTGTGGATTCCTGGGGAACCTCTCTGTAGGCAAACAACAGAAGTGGAAATTATTTGTCCCACTCCCTTCTAAACTGGTCTGCAAATGCCTGTAGCATGGTCTTTAGTGTAGAGTTTAACCTACCACCAGGCCATTAGCTTGGGGATGGTAGGGGTGATCTTTAGGTGCTTCACCTCACAGTTCTTCCACAGACAAGCCAGCAGGTCTGACAGGAAATTGGCACTTCTGTCAGTCAGTATTTTTTTTGGGAAACCTACCTTGCTGAAAATATCTAACAAAGCATTTGCCATCTTTTCTACCTCAATGGAAGACAGAGCCACCACCTCAGGGTATCTGGTAGCATAATCTACTACCACTAGGATATACTTATTTCCTGTGGAACTTGGAGCATCCAGATTCCCCACAATATCCATAGCTACCCTCTGAAATGGCTCCTCAATCACAAGCAAAGGCATCAATGGAGCTTTCACCTTGTCTCTTGCCTTGCTTACCTTTTGGCACTGTTCACAGGTCTTGCAGTACCCTTATTACATCCCTGGAAATCCCAGGCTAATAAAAGTTCTGCATAATACGTCTCTTTGCATTCTTTATGCCCATATGATCTGCAAATGGAATGTCATGGGCTATGGCTAGAAGTGCCAGATGGTAGGCTCTGGGCACTACCAACTGCTGTATTCTCTCACCCTCTAGCCCTCCCTCAGGGGTCCACTCTCTATACAGTAACCCTTTGACCCAGTATACAGACTCCCCCTTTCCTTGAGAATCAGGCGCCTCACTGACTACCTTCTTCAAGTATTGTAATGTAGGTTCTGATAGCTGAGCCTGTCTCAAATCAGCATCATCATCACCCCCCTTTTCCCATTTTTTTTCTACATGGGGTCAGGTTATCATGTTAACTGTTGCCATCTCTCTCAATTCAGTGACACACTCCTGCCTTCTTCAACAATCATGCCTGACTAACAGATCTTCTTTTACACAATCCATCCACCTCTTTGCTGGACATCGTCGCTGCCTCTTACCTTTTTCCAGTCTGTCCTAAATCTTTCTCACCAGATTGTCTTCTGCTTTTCTGCATATGTGTCCAGACCATCGTAATCTGTTCTCTTTGATCTTTTCTGCAATTGGAGCTACTTTGGCTTTTGCTCTTATGTCCTCATTTCCTCATCTGTCCTACCACCCTTCTCAGGCACTTAATTTCCATCACCTCTAGCTTCTTCAACTGTTCTGCCTTTATTGCCCAGGATTCTGTACCATACAGTAGCACTGGTCGCACCACTTTCTTGTATATCTTACTTTTCAGCTTCTTTGGCATTCTTCTGTCATAGACTACACCTTACACTCTATGCCATTGGCTGCAGCCCATCTGACTCTAGCTTTGACTTCTTCATTCAGACTTCCCTTCTCCTCAACCACCCCTCCCAGATACTTGAAGCTGTTTACCTGTTCCACTATCTTCCCTTCTATCTCTGTTCTCAGCTTCTTCTGATTTCCCAAATTTGCTGCCATTACCACTGTCGTATCTATGCTTAGTTTAATCTCATGTGCCTTCAGTTTTGCATTCCATTTTCCTATCCTTTTCTGAAGTTCTGGCTCAGAGTCTGCCTGTAATGCAACATCATCTATATACAGCAACTTTGTTGATCTGTCCCCTCTGATCTGTTTGCTAATGTATTCCATCACCAGTTTGAACAGCAGTGGACTCAAAGCTGAACCCTGGTGTGCACTCACTCCCATTGGGAACCCCCGTGTGAGGCTGAACACTGTTTGTACTTGAGTCATTGGGTCCTTGTACATAGTCTGCACCAATTCTACCAATGTTTCTGGGACTTCAAACCACCTGACCTTGTCACATGCTTTCTCCAAATCTAGGAATACCCAGTTGGACTGTCTCCTCATCTCTAGCTTCTTCTCAAGTATCTGTCTCACTGCAAACATTGGGTCAATTGTGCTGCATCCTGATCTGAAACCAAACTGCTCCTCCCCCATCTTACTTTCTACTACTGTACGTATCCATTTATCAATCATCCTCTCCGGAACATTCATGTAATGTGATAGGAGTTTGATACCTCTGTACTGCCCGCAGTTGTGAATGTCTCCTTTGTTCTTGTACACTGGCATGAATATACTTATTCTCAAGTCATCTGAAATATGCCTTTCTCTCCACAGTGCTATGAGTACCCTCAGGAGCCATTTCTTACCTATCTCACCCAGCATCTTTATCATATCTGCTGTAACCTCATCTGAGCCTGCTGCTTTCCCTGACTTCATTTTCTTTAGTGCTGTTCTTACTTCTTCTAGAATGGGTTCCTATTCTTCTCTCATCATAGTCTGTTTCTGGGGTAGGACAGCTTCTGTGTGGTTTTCTTCATTTAGAAGCTGCTGGAAATACTCTTTCCATCTGCCCTTGATGTCCTGTGGACTCGTGAGCAGGTAGTTGCTGGCATCCATTATGAAGGTTGTGTGATTATCTTCTTTATCTTTCTGTCTTTGCCTTGCAACCTGATATAGTTTCTTTGTGCCATTTACTGAGTCACTTTCCAGAAGTTGGTATAGTGCCTCTGATGCCCTATTCTTTGCTATTGCAACTTTTTTCTTAGCTTCTTTGTTAGCCAACCAGTAGTCCTTCCTAGCCTAGTCAGTCTTTTCTATATCCCACTTCTTCCTGCCCTTCTTTCTTTTGATGACTTCCTGGACTTCTGCATTGCACCACCATTTCTCCTTATGTACCTTATTTCCATACCTGGCTTGGCCACATATCTTTTCTGTAGTCCTAACACATGCTGTGTTTAGGCACTGCCATTCTTGTTCAACTCCACCTATTTCCTCCTCTTCTTGGGGTGATAGAGCCTGAGTAATTCCTTGAACTGCTGTACTTTCTCTCTAGCCAACTTCCAGGTCTTCAGTGTGGTCTCTGTTGACGTTAGAGCCTTCTCTAACCACTGCTTGCAGCTGATTGTGGCAACCAGTGGTTTATGCTGTGGGCCACCTGTTTCACTGGGGATGACTATGCAATCATAGATTCTACCCCAGTGCCTTTTCCTTACTAGGAGGAGGTCTACCTGAGTTGCATGTTGGCTACTCTTGTATGTGATCTTGTGACTGTCCCTCTTGTCTGAACCATGTGCTAGCTACTATTAAGCCATTTGCCAGACAGAAGTCTAGAATGGCTTCTCCTTCTTTATTCCTGTTGCTCCACCCATGTGGACCCAGGCAGTCCTCATAACCTGTTCTGCCTGTCCTGATATGTCCATTTAAATCACCCATTATCAACACCAATTCATGTTGTCCTGCTTTATCTAGTAGTTCTTACAATTGCTGTTTGAATGCACTCTTTCCTCACTGTCACAACCCTGCGGTGGGGCATAGCCTGAGATTATGAATACTGCCCTATCATTACACTGGTGTTTGATTGCCATGAGTCTGTCATTAATTCTGATGATATCCCTCACTAGCTTCAGAAGCTTCTCTCTCACCACAATTCCTACACCATTTCTAGCCTGTCCCCCTCCTGAGTAGTAGAGTCTGGATCCCAAGCTAAGTGGCTTTGCTGCACTGTCCTTCCATCTTGTCTCTTGAATACATAGGATGTCCAGCCTCTTCCATATCATCATGCCGTCCACTCTAAGCTGCATCCTGTCAGTGAACCTACATTAAGCATAGCAATTCTCAGTTCATGTTTGACAGGTTGGTTGGTTTTACATACAGCTTTCACTCAGCAGAGGTATTCCAGGTAACTCAGGCTGGAAAACTAAACACCAGCCAGCCAGTAGCTTATTGACTGGCCAATAGGGGCACATATACCCCTCCCACTGTTAGCATAGGTCCCTGGCGTAGGTCAGAGTAGGTGACATGGTGCACAGTCTGTGATCTGTGTTCTACTATCTTGAGGATACTGTACACCACAGTAGATGGTTGTTCTGTACAACTGTGCTGCTGCCCACAGCTCCATTCATTGGTGAGTTTGAGATGAAAACAATCAGCATGTCTTTTGGATGTGGGAGGAACCACCTAGAGCCATATTTTACACCAAGTGGCTAGCCCTGTCATGGTGCACAGTCTGTGATCTGTGTTATACTATCTTGAGGATACTGCACACCACAGTAGATGCCCAAAGCGCTTGTTCTGTACAACTGTGCTGCTGCCCACAGCTCCATTCATTGGTGAGTTTGAGATGAAAACACTCAGCATGTCATTTGGATGTGGGAAGAATCCCACAGAGACACAGGGAGTTCATGCAAACTCCAAACAGGCATTGGTCGGAGGTCAAGTTCAAACCTTGTCCCTTGTGCATGGGAGGTGAAGACCTTAACTATTATGCCAACTGGTCTCTATGACCCTGTCTCAACTCTCTCTTTGTAACCCTTGCCAGCTCCCCTTCCACAGGAAGTCTGGTATCCTCTGACAGTGGTACTTCAATGTCAGCCTGGGTACTACTACTCACCTCTGCCCTTGCAGTCACTCTGTTGAAGGGAACATCAGTACCCACAAGCAGCTGTGGCTCAGCTTCACTCTCCCGGCTACAGGTAGCTCTCTCCCTGAAGTAGCCACCTCACCAGTCCTGGCTTCAAGTTGCGGTCTGTCTGAGTCCTGCCCAGACTACTAGACCCACATGCTTGTCTCCAAGCCTGACTGCATGTAGCTGCATGCACACAAGGTACTGGATTATCATCATTCCCTATCAGGACATCTGCAGGGATATCCTCAGACACACCTACTTGTTTGCTTCCTTTTCCACCCTCCAAGTCAAGGTAAACCCAAGCCAAAGGTATTTGGAATGGGGTCCCTCCTAAAGCTCTGACTGGAGTAGACTGCCCAAGCAAGTAGTCCTCATCTTTAACCACTGCAGGCTTTACAATGGTTAGGTCAGAAGCTGTGTCACTCTTAGCAGTGGTCTGTTTTCCATCTACTAAGATAGGATATAACCTCTTGTGATAGTCTGTTACCCTTGTTGTCTCCAGACAAATTACTGCTTGCATTCTGTCATTCCCATTTATTAGTACCCCCACCTTTTGTTCTCCACCTTGCCTCTGTGGACATCTATAGGCTACATTGCCCCACTGGTTACATTTAAACATTTAACCCTTGATCCTGGCCATGTACCTGAACTAGTGACTTCTCCTGTTACTGGCAGAATCTGTTAGGGCAGTTTAGTCTGCCCCCCATGGGTTTCCTTAGACCCACATGCAGCACTGGGTATCCCTTTCCTGTGCAGTGATGCCCTTCTTGCTGGGTACAAGTCTCCTTTTTCCCCAACTCATCTGTGGTATTACATTCTCTATCTGATAACCAGATTCTCATATTCTCAGTCAAAGTACTAAGGGCTTTATCCCTCACCCAAATGTCTGCCTTCCCTTCAAAAGTGGTGACCTGATGCCCGCTCACCTATCTATGAAAATAAGTGCTTAACTCAGCACTATATCCATACACACTTTCATCTGCCTTGTGCTGTTTATGCTCACAAAACTTTTTTTCTATAAGCTTCAAGTGTTAACTTAGAACACTCTAATAAGCAATTTTTAACAGTATTACAATTTAAGCAATGAGTATCAGACAATTTAGAAATAGCAGTTACAGCTTTACCATGAGGTAAGGGGGTCAGGAACCATACCCAGAGCCCTTGGTCAACATTATACTGTTTACATACCTTTTCATATGACTAAAACTATCAAAATTATCACCCTCTGTAAATTTTGGAAGAAATTTATTGACCTTTACTGCATCTGGAGTTCTTCGGTTACTCCTTTCCCCATTACCTCCATGACCCTGGTGAAGAATCGGCATATCCTTTTCATATTGCCTCTGCCTCTCATTTTCTTCAGCTTCCAGACATTTCAGACTCTCTGCTGCATCTAATTCCATTTGTTTCTTCTCCCTCAGTCTCACAATTTCTTCAGCTTCCAAATGCTGCATTCTCTCTGCTGATTCTGTCTCCAAACATTTGGCCTCCAGTTCAAGTCTCTTTAACTCCAGATGCATTTTTAAGTTGAACTGTCCATTTTCTGAGAGTTGTACATCCCCAAGGCCAGTCTGGCTGTCTTCCTGGTTGCTGGTCTGTGATGCAGCTGTGGCTAAGGCTGCAATAATTTCTGCTTTAGTCAGGATGGCATGCACCAATCATTTGACTTGGCAATCTCAGTGAACTAGCTCCTTGTCAGCTTGCCATACAGCTCTGTTGACATCCTTGACTGATTTTCCTGACTAACTAAGCTAACACAAAATAAATAAAACTATTGTGATATGAAACTCTGAATGTCTACCGTGTGGCTGCTTGAGAGTACAAACAGCTTCTTTAGTGACCACTGTTTACAAGCTAGAGGAGTTCAATACCCACACCACTGAATCCTAATATGTGATGTGGTGATCCCACCACTGCCAGCCAATAAATGTGACAACCCACCACTGGACCAGTAATCAAGGAGTCTCAGTCCTCACCATTGGCAACAGTGAGGGATGTACTGGAAGGATGACAGGTACACACACAGTATTTCCAGATGCAGCTCTCTGCATCACGTGCAATTTCCCTTAAAAGTATACAGAGACCACAGTCAGTCCGGGGCTGGTTTCTCCATCTTTCTCCAGATCCCCAGTAAGACTCCCCACTGGCAAAGCTATAGAGTTGAGATCTCAGCTGAGTGGCTAAGCCAAGACCTTCAGTACCCTCTCTGTCCAATCAGTGCTTTGTTTCTCTGCCCAAGTAGCTGACACACACACTCTTTGAGGTTTGCTTTAAATATATATATATATATATATATATATATATATATATATATATATATATATATATATATATACACACACACACACACACACACACACACACACACACACACCTATGAAAGGCTGGCACAGGTTTAATAGCTATGCCCCTTTTGCACAGACTATAAGGTAGTTATCACTACCACCAGCCAACTCCTTATTACCTACTTTAAGGCTCTTAACAAAGGCTGTCCAATCTTACTGTGTAATATTAATATAAATACAAATGGTGGTTTGACCAAGAGAAGGCTATTAGGTGTGGCCCACACAGTGTCAGCAAATAAGTATGCAAGTACTCTCAGAATTTTAATATCTCTACACAGATGAGCCACAATGAAAGGTTTAAATATATTTAATAATAAATAATAAAAGGAAAATAAAATACTCAGTATATATTCACAGTGACATCAGAGTTCAAAACCACAGGAAATATTTAAATCAACAGTGCAGGACAGTCTCAAATAAATAAAGAAAAACATCTAAACTATGCTTCACTATATTCCCAACTGAATCTAAAAGAATTACTATACCCTAGTTAACTTACTTACCAGAATAAGACAGATGTGTGGTGAATGGGTCTTCTTGTTAGGTCAAAGACTGAATACAGAATGATGTGTCTCTCTAAGAGACTTCTTAAATTAATATCTCAAATATTACTGCTGGGCTAGCTTCCAGAATTACATAATTTCTTGTCATCTGACTTCTAGACCCAAAACAACCACTGATGGCAGATGGTAGCATTTAGCATCTACCTGTAAAAATACATAGACAAGGGCTTTTCCTCAGATCTTTAGCAGATGCTAAAAGTCATAAAACAATAAAACACTTCCAAAACAATACAGAAAGTTCCCTAGTTTTAGACATGGTGTCTCTTTGCTGCACTGAAACTGAAATATATCATCTTTTATTGCATAGCCATGAAGTAATTTAATTTTAGCTATTTTTCTGAAGTTTTGCTGGACTGAAGTTAACCTCCTGTGTTCCAGTATCCACTGTTAAAATATATAGAGTTAAACAGTTACAATAGTGCATGCACATTTCTGTTCTATTCCAGTAGGGCACACTGCGGATACATTTCAAGCACTTCACAAAAACCTTTTTCAAGACACAAGTTAGATATACACATTACATACAGTTCTAATACATTTGTAAGACAAGCATCTTATATGAATCATGTTGATATTCACAGATGACATATAATTATTTACAAAATTCCAGATAGCTGGTCTGGCAGTTTTTCCTTTCATCACACATTAGCTGCAATGATATACAACCTCATTATTAGCTAATTTATTAGTCTTTAAATCATGTGATATTACGGGTCTATATCATGTTGTCGAACTTTTAAATGTTCAAATATCATATGGTCGACACCATATGATCAAACATTTAAAAGTTCTAACGTTTCAATGGAGATCTTCGTACAGTGTGGAAAGGGAAAATTTCTCTTTTTTGCACTGTAGTGCGATGTCGGAGTTGATATATTTAAAGAGCGAGGGGTGTGGGGGGTTGCAGGGTAGCTTGCCCCCCTGCTTAAACCATTCAGGTAGGTTTTTTTCTTTGGTTTATTTTTTTTATTACATTTATGAACTTTTAAAAGTCGATTATATGGTGTCAACCATATGATGTTTGAACTTTTAAAAGTTTGATTATGTAATATAGACGCGATATTACTGCTAGTGCTAATTGGCACTTTCTTGCAATAATCATCAATGGCTGCCCATGCGCTCCCATGATTCACTCTCTCTAACACAAGCATGCATGCACGCACACACACACACACACACACACACACACACACACATATACCCTTGGTGTCTAGTAGTAGTGTACAGGACTAAAGCTCTGCAATATTAAACAAAAACTTTTTGTGCTTTGTGATACACAGGGCTTCTTTTTTTTTCTGTTCTAACTTTTTAAATGACTTTTCTTACTGCTTTCTTTCAAAACCTTTGCTTTATTTACATTTTAAGAGTGCTTATGGCAATATTTAAAGAGTATTCCTTGTGCATAGTTCTCCTCCCAACTATTGCAGGATTTGCTTGCTAATCTATGCGAGTTCAGAGTTATGACAGCCCTCTCACACATATGCATATGTACAAACACACAGAGATCCCCCTTACCTCATTGTACACACACATACACACACACACGCACACACATGCACGCACACACACACACACACACACACACACACATGCACACACACACTCTCTCTTTTACCTGAGACCACTCAGTCATCTGCATACCATCACACATGCAGCCTCACACATACACACACTCACACACCCCTACCACTTCCTGCTTGCTAAACTCTCTATACTTAGGTCAAATGCAATCTCACCCATTGAAAATAATATGTGAACACAAACTTTCGGATGAGTTAAGTAACTCAACAGGCCAAGCTAACTTATGCAGCTGGCTGGTAAATGCCTTACTGCAGGCATTTCCAGGTGAGAGCACATGACTAATTAGCGTAAGCATCTCCCCTAAAATGCCTCATTAGCATATAGGCCAGCCAATAAGATGTCCCAACAATGTGATCCTACAGATCATGTAGGATCACTGCAGAGGGTCTGTCTCAGGAGCATAAAAGGCTGCCACTAGCGGTATCAACCTGAGTTAGGTCTTACCACTGGCAGCAGCCTGTTTTGAGTCTGGCACAGACAGACTAATGGAGGAATATTGTAGTATGAAAAGGTATCACTGTCACAATAAAAATAGTACCAGGAAGTACTTACAGTACTATAACAACTTCCTTAACTTTCCTCTTCACCTGTCCTGTTACTGCATTGCACAAAGAGTATACTACTCTTTGGGCAGCCCCTACTGCATTGCCTGCTGGAATGCAAACTAGATATCTAACAGATTCCAAGATGTGAAAGTTGCTGGTTCCCTTTCAGAATACACATTTATAACTAATGTGGTGGCACAGGGATCAGTTCTGGACCCTTTCCTGTTTGGCATTTATTTTGCAGTCATCCAAGCCAATATCTCAGAAGTGTGGAAGACTTAAGGATGCTGATGACTGCAAACTGGGCACTGTTATTCACTCGTGTACTGAAACAAAACAGCTCCAGCAAGGGCTGAAAAATGCACATAACTGGTGTATCGCAAACACACTAAATGAAAAAACTACTGCATAGCAGCATTTGATAGAAAGGCTATTCTCACCTCATATGTAATAAATTGTACTCTTCTTCAGAAAGATACAGCCATAAGTGAGCTGGCTACTGACGTAGATAGCTTTCTGGGATTTGGCCATACTTCTACCACATTCAAGACACTTTTCTATCAGACCCAGTTAACCTCCAAGAGAATATCTTCAAGATCCAAAGAAATTTTTCTATTCTAATGTTATTAGACACATCATTGAATATAAGGCTCCTTTCGGTATTTACAAGTTCAAGTTTGTCTTCTTAATGGGGTACATGGCTAGGTATCTTATGGTCCCCATGATCACTTACCTAGTATGTTCTCATGTTCTTATGTTCCTGTGTTCCTGATGTATTCATTTCATTTTTTTTTTGCATTCTCACACTTCTACTTTCTCATAAATCAATGATTTTATCTATGTATTCCTATATACTTCTCACAAAAATAATTTTTGGTCATGGTTAGCACTTTCAGCAAATTATCTTTATTGAGTAAGGGACTCGGATATTTCAGGGCTTAAAATAGACGTCTTGGGAGTGATAACTGGCATGAATTCATTTACAAGGATATTGGCAATGTCTATTTGGTCAGAATAGGCGGTCATGATGAATAATTTTAGTTTTCTAATATAGCTAAAAAAGGATTTATAATTATGTTTGATTTCAGAGGCCAGCCTAAGATCACAATCTCCTTTAATGTATTTGATAGCATTCTTCAGTTTTTTTTTCTTGAATGTGTTTGATATTATCCTTGAGAAAAGGAGTTTTGCATTTACTGATGCAGAGTATTAAGGCTGTGAGCTGTAGTTCTTGTGGTACAAAGCTTGATTCCCTTAGCCATCATTTGCCTACTGTGCCTCCTTGAGCAAATCACTTAACCAAGCAGTGCTTGGGGGCAACTGGATATTTAGGTTAGACTCCTCAATAGTCCTCTGGACTACAAACCTAGCAGATACCTGTGAGCCTATTAAGAAGTTTCTTTCTTTTCTTATATGGTTTATTTATGGTGGTGGACTACTATGATAGTTTGTTTTTGAATTTACCATGGTACTTGGTTTTGGTAGCTCTATACATTTTCCTAATTTGGTATAGAATTCCATAATGAAGCTTGCTGCTGTATTCATGTCTGGCAGCTGAATTCATAAGTGAATTTTAATGTTTTCTCACATAGTGGGTTGAAGTTGTCACATGCGTATTCCTTAAATTTAGTGGGAGTTGCAGTAGGGGCTTCTGGGAGTTTAAAGGAGAAGGTCACATGTTTGTAATCAGATTTCACTGGGAATGAGATGAGTAGTCTAAGAAGCAGGCATATTTGTAAACACCAGGTCAAGAAGGTTGTGTCCTCTAGTAGGGTTAGCTGTCAACTGCGTGAGAGAATTTTTGTTTATTAAGTCTAGGAATTTTTGTGCATATCCTACATTGGAGGTATAGGTGTCCCAGTTTCTTGAAGTATAATTAAAGTCACCTAAAATAATGGAGTTTTTGTTAATAGGAGGCTCATTTAGAACACCAAGGAATCTTACTTACTCATCAGGAGACAAAGACGGTGTTCTGTAGCAAGTTATTAGTTGAGAACTAATCCTACCTACTGTGATCTGTAATTACACTCTTCTCTAACCAAACAGCAGCCAGTCCCAACCCTGGTGATCTAATGTTATGCAATAAATGTAGACTGCAGAACTACATGCCTGGATTACTCAACATAAGCCTGTCATTCTTGCCGTAACTGAAACTTGGCTTAAACCCAGTATAAACGACTCCAAAGTTATTCCTCCTGGCTATAATATCATCCGTAATGACTGTATAAACAGGAAAGGTGGTGGAATTGCTTTAACATTTCCCAACACTTACCATATTTCCCCTTACAGCAAACTAATGCCAAAATTCAGTTCAGCAGAGCTTCGTATTGCTTTCCTCAAAATAAACAATTATAAACAAATATGTATTACTGTCCTTTACATCCCTCCTGGCGACAATACAGCTATACTGGAAGATATCCTATATTGGATAACCATAACATTTCCAAATGAAAAAATACTACTAGGTGATGTGAATGTCATTTGATTGGAAATAAGGTCTAACTCCCCTACATCAAGCGTGAACTTATATGGTTTCAAACTCCTAATTAATGGCCCCTCACATTATAGCAAGACATCAAATTCCCTATTGGACTGGATCCTAGTATCAGACCCTAATAACTATACCACCACAGGTATAACATCAGACTATCTCAGTGATTATCTCCCAGTCTATATGACCAGACATCTCATGCAGCCTGTTAAGCAGCATATTTATAAAACAACATGCAGCCATTCCATCTGGAACTTCTTAACAATCCTCCCCTTAAATGATGCTGTAAATGAATGCATTGCAATTTCTCTAAATATCCTAAACAGCCTTGCACCTCCTAGAAGGAAGAGACTAAAAACAAATAATGCAATATCTTGGAAACTATAGAATGCTTCACAATCATGCTAAAAAGCAAAAAAATGAAGAAAAAAAGCTCTAGAATGACTTTCAAAATGATACTAAATACAACCATTAAAAATGTTGGACATCCATTAAAGAAATCTTATATTCTGGCCAAAAATTCAACCCAAACACTTCTCCCAATAACTTACCACTCGAAGCTGCAATACAGTTCAACTCTTATTTTATAGATAGTATAGCATCTCTAACTAAGGATTTCTCAACATCTAATCTCAACCCTGCTCAACAGCCACATACTAACACATCAGCTTTCACCTTCAAACCTGTGCCCACATCCTATATAAAACTGCTCTTAAACAAACTTAATCCGTGCTCTTCTTTAGCTGATGACCTTCCAAGTGAGTACATAAAAATAGCAGCCAATAGTATTGCCTATCCTGCCTCAGTCCTTACAAATAGGTCAATCCAGGAATCCCATATTCCCTCTCTATCTCAAAAATGTCACACATTATCCCTGTGTGCAAACAAGGAAATTCAACATACATTAATAGCTTTAGACCTATAGCAAGCTTATCTCCCTTCACCAAAATACTTGAAAAATGCATTCAAAAACAATTGTTAGACAATCTCCTGCAGGAAGAACTCCTATCCCCTACACAACATGGCTTCCATCCTTCCCATAGTATAAGCACTGCCCTTATAACTTATATAGATGCTATCAATAAAGGTAGAGATAACAGCACACTAGTCTCTTACTTATTTCTAGACTTGTCTAAAGCCTTCAACACAGTTTGTCACGGCAAACTTCTACTTCAAATGTCCTCCCTAGGTCTCTCTCAGCCCACCCTTCTGTGATTTAAAAGCTACCTGCCCAGTAGGTATCAGTTAGTAAAATGGCACTCCACACTCTCTCCTTACCTCCCATTATTAACTGGTGTAACACAAGGCTCTATCCTTGGTCCCTTCTTCTTTAACATTTTTATCAAGACCCTCTATACAGCCACACAACAGGCCAACGTAATACAATAATCAGATGATTCCACTCTCATTTGCATATCCTACAACATGATACACCTCCAAAAAATTACTCAGGAAGTTTTAACAGACACTGAAATATGGCTTTGTAACTCTCAACTCATGCTCAATCCCAAAAAAGATGAAAGTACTATTTCTTCCCCCAAAACTCCTCTCTCATGAAAAAAAAAATGTAAGTCCTGTCTCGATAATACAGCCAATGAAGTCACCTCTCATAGCAAATTATTAGGGATGATAGTGGATAATAAACTTACATTCAACCTGCATATATAAAATTGCATAAGAAAAACTCATCAAAAACTAAGGATGCATTACAGAGACAAAAACTTTCTCAGTCTCCCCGATGCAACTAAAACTACACTTGCCAGTGCTTATCTACTTCCCACACTTCTTTATGGCAATCACATACTTACTAATCTCCCAGCTTCACAAACATTAAAACTTAAACAATGCTATAACAAAGTTGCTAAAATTGCAGCAAATACCCCTTTCAGAACCTGCCACTGTATAGCTCTAAAAGGCCTAAATTTTTATAATGGCCTCATCAACTAACATATAGCACTCAGTACTCAGGGTGCCTCCCAGACAACATTAGTGACCACTCATATACTTACATCTAAACAATACCAACACCCCCCTAAAAGTACTTTATACAGAAAAATTTGTAACACAAACATTTTTCTCCCTAATCCTTTATGTCAACCCTACAACATTATGACGGTACTCCAGTTTTAACACTCCCACTAGACACAGCCGTATCATATTTCAACAATACTTTCCTAAACATACTAAACAGCCATGCACCTTTCAGAATGATTAAAGTAAAAAAACAAGCCACCCAAGACTCCTACTGGCACCTCAGAAACAAAGCTAAGAAACAGGTTCAAAATGACAAAGACCTACTACATTAAAACCCAGCAAAAATATCAGAACAATCAAACTAAAACACCAACTGCTAACTGTACAAACACATCTGATAGTTCAGCCTCTCAATTCAAATTCTTTCTCTAACAACTCAATAAGCCCTAACCAAAACTTCTAATGACACCCACCTCTATTAATTCCTTTAACTTAATGAGTATGACTTTCCTTCCTTCTCACTCACACTCACAAACAACCATAACCAAGATGCTATGCCTTGCAGCAGATAATCCTCCCACTGAATACCTTAAGATAGCTGCCAGTGCAATAGCCTACCCAGTCTCCATCTTGATCAATTGCTCCATATCTGAACAATATTATCTAAAAATGGAAAAATTGCCTATATATCTTTCTTCTCTCACAAGGAACATGTACATACAGATTTATTCATCAATTGACCAATTGCAATTTTATCATCCAAAACAAAAAAAAAATAAAATGTATCCGAGCTCATATCATACACTACTTACTACTTAACAGCCTTCTCACTAATTCCAACATGGCTTCCAACCTAATCACAGTACTACTACTGCTCTTTTAAGTTTCACAAACACATTAACCAATACAGAAACAATGAAACGTCAAAGTTTTTGAACCTTTTTTCATCAAAAACTGCTAATGATGAACTCTCTCTCTCAAAACTAGTGACTCTGCCCCTCACCTGGTTTCCACAGCTAAAGACAGAAAACAAAAACTGTAAAAAAATGCAAAAAAAAACTCTCTCATTTACCTGTTTCCTATTTAACATCTTTACCAACAAACTGTACACTGCTACCAACCTACCCACAATCATACAATATGCAGATGACTCTACACTCATTTGCACACCCACCTCACTCTCCAAACTACAAGAAATAACCCAGATATCTTTTGCAGTAGTAGAGTATTGGCTCTCTGACACCCAGTTAATCCTAAATCCTAAAAAAATTAAACTCATGATTTTTCTCTAATAACAAAACCTAAGACTTTTAATCCTATATTAAAATATATTTCTGATATTGATCAGATTTAATACTGTAAAACACACTAACTACTTATAGTGTCAATATAGAATATATATAATATTTGATAAGCACCTATCTCTATCCATAAAAAAGTTCACATTAAACATGGCTCTCCTTATAGAATTAAACCATACCTCACTGATACCACAAAGTATATTGATTCTCATTGTGCTAATTTTTGTTACTGATTTTATTATTCACCTTTCCTTGTGTACTTTTTATTTGGCATACACTATCACTGTGTAATGACTGTTTTTGCTGTGTTTATACTGTAGTTTGTGAGCTTTTCTCCACTGGCCTCTCCTGAAAAACAGTCTTCATAGACCCAGTCGGGCTCTCCCAGTAAACAAATGAAAATAAATAAATAAATAAATGAATAAAACTTAACTGGCTTGAATTACCCAACCTTTTAATATTTACTCAGCTAAAAATGGCTCATGGTATGATATACCAACCAGAAAAATGCCCAGCACTCAGTCACCTATTTCAAACACAAATTAACAAAAGACTATGGATATCCTCCAACAAATGTATATTAACAAGTCAGAAAAGCAAACAACTACTATGGAGATTCCCTCTACTCCAATCAAATAGTGACAACCTGGAACTTGACCCCAAAATATTGTAACCAACTCTAATCCTGCACAATTCAAAACACTCCTAAAATCCCTCCTATCTAATTCTTGGCTATGCTTCTGTTTAACTCCTGGCTAAACAATCTCTCACCCTACTAGGCCTTAACCCCTCTATATAGACACCAAACAATATACGTGAACCAAACCTTGTAATACTGCTTTTGCAATTAACAAACCTTCATCTTCTATTCTCAACTACCTGAGCATTTGCCATGAATGTTTTTGTTGAATAACTTAATTTCTTTTGAAATGTGCAACAGTTGTATATACTATGTTGTTTTATATATATATATATATATATATATATATATATATATATATATATATATATATATATACTCTGCTGTTTTAACAACTTAATGGCTTAATTTTCTGTATATGTGTTTTATTGCTATGTACTTTTTGTATCATTTTTAAATTCTAGGGTGTTTCCCCCCAGGCTTCCACTGAAAATTAGCACCGGCCCAGTCAGACTATCCCAGTAAACAAACGTCAAATAAATAAATAATAAATAAATATACATAGCTTCTTACCACCTGTCTACAAACCTATCAAATCTGCTAGGGATTTTCTATACTTGTACAAGGTTGCTAAGTCTGGAACTCCTTACCTGTATCCATCAGGTCTATACTCTCCCTCCCATCTTTCAAAACCACTCTGAAAGACTTCCTAGCTAAAATGTGACTTTGTGCTTGCTCAAAACCAGGATAAACTGTATCCCTAAATGTGAACGAGTACTTTTTCATTCCGTATACCTCCTTACTCTCCCTTCTTCACTTACTTCCTTACCTCTATCAAATTTTCTTTATTTATTTTATTTATTTTACATTTGTTTACCGGGCTAGTCCAGCTGGATACATGTCCATTTTCAGTGAAGGCCCGGGGAGAAAAGCTCTGCTATCATACAACTAAACAATTTAAAATTATAGAAAAAATGGCAAGACATGCTCCACCATTCTTCCCTGACTTTCTCTCTAAATGCACCATAAGCCTGTTTTCCCTCACTTCATATTGCAGTTCCTGTTCCTATTAGATTAACTTACCTTTAATTTCCCTACAAACTGTCTAACATTTCTATAAATATTAAATGATTGTTATATAACTTGTATCAATTCTCAGTCAATATTTTTACATTATCCCTAATTTGTTACAATTATTTAAACTGCAGATTTTTTGGTTTTATATTTGAAGACTGTAAAATTATTTCTCTTAAAACATTTTGTCATAATTTGGAGCTTTACTCCCAGGACTCCACTGAAAATGGCTTCTACTCAGTCAGACTTTCCCGGTAATCAAATCTCAATTAATAAATAAATAAATTAGTTCAGTTTGTGGGTCCCTATGGATCTGCCTGGAGGGTAATATGTTCCTTGAAAAATATGGGGACTCTACCACATTTGTCAGTGTGGATCTGAAGGGATGAAAAGTACAAGATCCTGGTATAGAGGAGGTGCTTTCTTTACATTTAAATTAAATCTCACTAACTACTCAGATGTGGATGTTTTCTATATGCAGAAGTACCTTAAGATCAGGCAATTTATTGTTTAGACTTCTGACATTTAGGAGAGCTACCTTAATGTAATCTGTTTTCAGAACTGATACGTTAGTTTTTTGCAATACCCAACAACTTGACTCAGGGTACCTAAGAAAGGCACTAGGGGACAAAACATCCTTTAGTCAGTATACAGAAGCCTTGGAATGTGATCTGCATGCCATCCTTCAAGAAGCAAGCTGGACCGTCTTAGGTTCATTGGTGTATACTAGGCTAGTAACAGCTGGGAACTTTATAACCCTAGACATGCAATCCAAATGTATCCCATGAGCTATTGTGCCTTGGAGGTTATTTTAAGTGGGATATATGTTAGTTAGAGCATGATTTAATAGCTGCTTGTGTCCATCAGAGACACAGGTGTCAGACCAGTGGTAAATTTCCGATTTACCATCCACTGCTCCGTATTGCTCTTGAATAGGGTTCCTCCAACATGTCTTCTTTAAGTCACAAGCAAAGTTTAAATCCTTAAATCTAATAGTTGTGGTGCTGTTCATTTTGAGGATATGCAAAAGGTCTATTTGAGTGGGATCCAAGGATGCATTGTATGCCAAACATAAATAATTTCTCAGCAGTATGCAGGAAATAGAGCATAGACATAGGGCTTTGAGGTGATCTGCATAGGGCATTCTGTTTATGCCCTGTATTCTTTTTGTGAAGAACATCTGTGGATATTCTGGTAGTTGCAGGTGTCTGGTCAGCTGCACACTAAAGGGGACATTTTACTCAATAACTGGTCTGATGAGGGCTGAGTGTAATGGAGTAATGACATCTTTAGACCTAGATGACATACCCTTAGTTATAAGTTGGACAATGTAGAATAATTTCATTACTACTATAGACATATGATGGCCAAAGGCTAGGTTACTATCTCCATGCTTTCCCAGGTCCCTGACTACTAGGTCATCTCTATAGGATGTATTATTATTATGGTAGTTTCCACAGTAGTTGTTTTCTCAAAAGATACTATTATGCATTTCTTTGCATTGAGTGTTAGGCTGTAACTCTGTGTCGGGCCTTTTTGGAGGATATTTGTGTCTTTGGGGGATTTTGTGACTCCACCTAATTTGCAGTCATATGCAAACTTAGTCAGCCAGAGGCCTTTATGTGGGCCTTGACTTCTGAGAAGTAAATGCCAAAAAGGAATGGACCCAGAACAGAGCCCTGAGTTTCTCCTCCAGTGACCAGTCTCTTTGTGGAGGTAGACCCTCCATCCTAATTTCTTGGGTCCTATCTATGAGACAGCTGGCTATCCAGCCTGTGATATATGGGTTTATATCTAATTTAGTGAGTTTTCTATAAAGTGTGAGTGGGGGGGGGGGTATTGTATCAAATGCCTTGGCCACATTGAGGTTAGCAGTCTGCAGGGTTTTGCCCTCATCCATTGATTTAGTGACCTTCTGAAAGTAGGCTTGACATGCCCTTGATGAAACAAACTGGGTTGGATCATGTGACTGAAGGTTTTCTATGCCATTGTTTATCACTTCCAGAAAATTCTTTCCAGGGCCTTGCATATGAGATTATTCAGATTTATTGGTCTGTAGTTAGTGTGGTCAGTAGATGGCCTGTCACTGTGCAGAGAGATGACAGTTGTAGTCCTCTATTCACTTGGCATGAAGCCTGTTTGACATCTGTGGTTAAATAGTGATTCTAGTGGACCTGGCATATCATGTTTCATGCTATTAAGGAGGCATCCTGAAACATTATCAGAGCATATTGATGCAGTGTTCTTGGGATTAGAGTGCGCATTGAGGAACAGTTTTCTAATGATACAGGAGTTATATTTAAGGGTATTTCCTGAGAGGAATCTGGGAGCGTGAATGGGGATAAAATTGGAGCTAAATTTCTTGACCTCTAGATTAGCTATGTCTTCCAGCTCAGTATAGGTGGCCTCATTAGCAATTAGTTTGGCATATTGCTGTGTACTGCCTGTGAAGTTGTTGAAAAGGTTGAAAAAACCCTTGTGGTTCTCTTTGGCTTGGGAGGCTGTGTTTACCTCAAATTTTGCTATTGTAGACTTGACTAACCCTCTGCATTTTGTGTTTAGATTGATGAGGGAGTTTTTATCTAGCTGGCCATTGCATTTCATAATTTTTGCCATGATTTTCTTTCTTCTGATGTACAACCTATTGATGCTGGGATGCAACCAAGGTGGCTTATTTTTTGAGATGGTCCTGTGCTTATATCAGGTATGTACAGCTGTGAATATGCAGCTTTTTCATGATTATATATGTTTCTGTGAGCAATTTTGCATAAGCAGCAGTGTTCTCTGGGTTTCTAGGGGCTTGGGATTTTGCCAGGGTACACTTTAATAGTAGGAGGCTCACCTTAGAATACTTCCTGAAGGTTCCTGGGTAGCAGGTGTCCTGGGTTTTATTTTTATTTCAAAGGAGTTAGCTTTATGGTCTGACCTGCTCAAAGATGACATTACAATAGGAGAGGATGCAATGTTCTCCCCCATGTTTGTGAGGACCAAGTCCAGGATGTTACTGCCCCTAGTGTATGTATGGACTAGCTGGTCCACAGTGTTTGTATTTACAAAGTCTAGGAATTTCTGCACCTGCATGTTTGGGGTCCTGTATGATTCCCAACTTATAGTGAGGTAGTTAAAGTTTCCCATAAATATATTGTTGTGTTGAACTGGAATTGTATCTAGCATGTTAAAGTATGTGTTATTGGTTTCCTGGGACACAGAAGTGACCTGTAGCTTACAAGGATATGATATAGAACATTATGGTAACTTGGACTCGGAGAAGCTCAACTGTGCCATAATGTTTGACTAGCATTGAGGTATGATTGCTTTTGATATAAACGGAGACACCTCCACCTTTTGTCCCTTCATGTGAAGTACCTGGCCTAAGTGTGTGGTAGGAGTTATAGCTCTGCACTGCCAGGGTGCTATCTATGTCTTTAAATCATGAAACCATTTCTTAGTAACTGCAAAGACATCTATGGTCTTCAGGGTGTGGAGGGCTTACAGAGAGTGGAGTCTCTTGTTTAGATTCCAGGCACTGAGCAGTAACACCATTAGATTTTCTTGGGTTGGGTTGTTTTTGCTATGTCTGAATGTTTACCAAGTTGGCAATGCCTAAAAAAGGCACTATAGGGGAGGACAAGGTTTAAGCCAATATTCAAAAGCCTAAAGGGGCAGCTATAGACCATCCCTAACAAAGAAGAATGGTCTGTTGACCATATCCTTCCATGTTGTTAAATATTGTGCTCCCTTTGAATGACACCAAAAACTAAGACAATTATTAAAGTCAATTATCTTTCGTTCATATTGTAGCATCATCCTTGGAGAAAGCAGAATGCTGCTTAATGTTAGGCTCATATTAGCCTAGGGCACGTAGTCCAATAGCTCCATCATGTCTCTCTTCATATAGTCCGTGGAGGTTTGTCTCAGGTTGTTCACACCCACATGGACTATGACTGAGTCACACTGGTACTTTGTGCCCAACAAACTGACTGCATGCATGATTTGGGGGATCTTGGCACCTGATAGGCAACTGACTGTGACCTCCTCCTTACTGAGCCTACTGAGTGGGACATCTGTAGACCTCACAATGGAGGCTCCTATGACCAACATATTGGGTTGTGTGTTGGCTTGCTCTATGTGTTTAGAAGCTGAGACACTATGAGATGTGGCTGTATGTGTAGTAGTGAATGTTTTAGTAGACTGCTTTGGAGTTTGCTGAGGATGTTTATTGTAAATGCAATGTCTGCATGGCTTTTGGGGGTTAGGAAGATTACTTTTAAGGACCTTAACATACAGTGGTCATTGTGTCTGGACACTATTATGTGTGGTATGTGTGTAGTGTGACTGTCACTGTCAACCTGTTTGGTATTACAGGTGAGTGTATGTGAGATCCTTGCCTGCAGTGACATTGTATAAATACATCTCTCACATACAGTATCATTTTGTTTAAGAATTAAATGGTTGCCTGTAAATATGAGGCAATTGTTGCATTACCTCAAGACAAACTGATTGCAGAGATAGTAGTTGGAAAGTGCATATCCATGGCTGCAGATCCTTATTATGTGATCTACAAGAGGGCAGTAAAGATGGTTTACAGCTGGCTAGATTTGGTGCTGTAAGAATATATGCTATAATTAGGATTATAAGGAGATAAACTCATGCAACTGTGCTCCTCGGATCTCAGACTCATTGCTGTTTGTCTACTAAGTACTGAGGAAATTTCAGAGGTAATTTTAAATGGAAATTTTTAAGTCTAGTCTCCTGTATCTATACAGTGCAGTGTTAACAGCCACCATGCAATGAGCAGGATGACTACATAGCAACAGAGAAAAATAAAAACAAGGAAAAGAGCCTTTTGGCCAATCAGAATCAACACACCTTTCTGTTTTTTAAGTAATTCTAGACCAAGAAATGCCTCAGGTCCCCACTACTCTTACTAGAGTTTAAACAAAGCAGTTCTAACCTGAAATCACAAAACAGAGCAGAAAGTGTAAATTCAACAAGAAATACAATAAAATAACACAATTAAACCACCAAACAGTATACAATGCAAGTGCAGAAGCAATGAAAAAGCACTTATCAGTCTTTTGGGGCTGTATTCAAACAAAAATCACTTTCTTTCTGGTGGCTTGAACCAAACATTGCTGAGTTCTGTGGAAACGAGGCAAGCGTTGTACTAGCATAACTACATAGTAGCAGAGAAAAATCAAAAACAAGGAAAAGGGTCTTCTGCACAATTAGAATTAATATGCCTTTCTGACTTTTAATCAACGCTAGGCCAAGAATCTTCTCAGGTCCCCTCTAATCTCACCAGAATTTAAACAAAGCAATTCCAGCTTGAGATAACAAAAATGGAAAATGTGCAATTTCAACAAGAATTGTTACCATGAAAAAGTACTTATCAGTCCTTTTTTTAGGCTGTTCTCAAGCAAAAAGTCACTTTCTCTCGGGTGTCGTGTCACCAAGCATAGCTGAGCTCTGTGAAAATCAGGTAAGTGTCATGCAAACAAGATGACTATAGAGCAGCTAGCCAAGCTAAGAAGGAATACTTTTTGGGCTAAGAAATAAGCTCAGAGAGCAGTCACAATAGCAAAGAACAAGGCAAAAGAAGCAGTACATGAACTTCTGGAAAGTGACTTAGCAGATGGGACAAAAACTCTTTCAGCTTTCAAGGTAAAGACAGAAACATAAAGCAGATAATCATCAGCCACCATTCATAAGGGATGGCAGTAACAACCTCCTCACTACTCTGCAGGTCACCAAACGTAGATGGAAGGACTATGTCCAACAGCTTCTGAATGAAAACAAAAAACACAGCAGCTATACTTCCCAACAGACAGCCTAAGATGAAAAAGGAAGAAAAGCCTACCCTAGAAGAAGTATGAACAGCACTAAGGAAAATGAATTGATAGAAAACAGCAGGCACAGATAAAGTCACAGCAGATATGATCAAGATATTGGGTGAGATGAAGAGAAAAGGTTCCTGAGAGTACTCATAACAGTAGGCAAAGAAAGGTATATCACAGATAACAAGAGACTAAACATTCTAGTGCCAATGTACAAGAACAAAGGGAACATTCACAACTGTGGGCACTTCAGTGGTATCAAACTGTTGTCATACTGCAGGGAAGTGCTGGAGCAGGTGATTGATAAGTGAGTATACAGAGCAGTAGAACATAAGATGGGAGACGAGTAGTTTGGATTCAGATCTAGATGCAGCACTACCAATCGTATGTTTGCAGTGAGACAGTAGAGAAGCAGCTAAAGATGAGGAAAGAATCCAGCTGGACTTGGGTCTATATCATAACAATGAAGGCACAGAATCTAGAGTACCTGTTCATCGACACATAAGTGCTGAACGTCCTTTTCAGCCAACGGCCACATCATCAATTTCTTTCCAGGGGAACAAAATCAATAAGCCAACTACACATGACACAATTTAACAAACACTATGAAGTGGGAGGCTTTGCCCCCCAACCCCCCACACCCCTAACTAAATATACTAACTCTGAGATCACACTATTGTGTGGAAAAAGGGCAGATTTAAAACAACAGCTAATCGATTTATTTCCCTTGGAAAGAAATTGATGATGTGGCTGTTCTCTGAAAAAGACATTCAACGCTTATGTGTCAATGAACAGGTACTCGAGAGTCTGTACCTTTGCCGTTATGATGTAGACCCACTGGGCTTTCCTAGACTTAGAGAAAGCATATGACAAGATCCCAAGAAAGATGACTTGGCAGTCCTGCAATGGTTCAATGTCAGTGAAACATTGGTAGCATTAATGCAGACTATATACATGTACCCAATGAAACATGTACAGTGTTCAGACTCCCACAAGGATTCCTGGTGGGTTTTGAGGTGCACCAGGATTCAGCTCTGACCCAACTGCTGTTCATACTTATGGT
Organism: Protopterus annectens; assembly: GCF_019279795.1. Classification (NCBI taxonomy): domain Eukaryota; kingdom Metazoa; phylum Chordata; order Ceratodontiformes; family Protopteridae; genus Protopterus; species Protopterus annectens. The sequence goes on along the minus strand of NC_056728.1, from coordinate 461,588,748 downwards.
GGACTACATGAGCCAAAAGGTCAGAGGGGACAGATCAACAAAATGGTTTACCTTTATATGTGCGTAATGCGCATATGTGAAAGTGGATTGTGTGAAAGGACATTTTCAAGTTTTCGGATAGCTGAAAAAAATGCATCGAATGTGCAATGAGCGAATGCACAGTGACATTCACTCATTGCAGATTTGGCATTTTGGGTGTGGAGTGCACTATAGTGGGTATCAGGAAATGGACCCTTTCCCCACTGTAGTGCGACCTCAGAGTCAGAATGTTAAAGTAGGGGGGTGCAGGGGGGCTTGCCCCCCTGCATTACATTGTGTGTTCGACATTGGAGTTTGAAACACAGTGAATCTGCTGTTCGATTTGCTGAGTTTCGAACTTCCATGTCATTCAACAATCAAAATTCAGCATTTCTGTTCGCCCAACTGGCCGATCGACAACATGATTTTCAACATTTCAAAGGTAAACCCAACAAAACTGCTGTATGCAGACAATGTGGTATTTCAAACAGACTCTGAGCAGGAACTGCAACAATGGATAGGGAAATGTAATGCAAAACTGAAGGCACATGTGATATAACTGAGTACAGGCAAGGCAATTGTCATGTCAGTAAATAGGGAAATCAGAAGAAAGAGAAACTGAGATGGAGGGAAAAAAATGAAAGAGGTTAACAGCTTCAAGTATCTGTTAGGGGGAGTTACCAGAAGAGAAGTCTGAATGAGGAAGTCAAAGCTAGAATCAGAGGGGCTGCAGCCAACTGGCTCTGAATATCAGGCATAGTGTGTGACAAAAGAATGCAGAGAAGCTGAAAGGTAAGGCATACAAAATAGTGATTCAACCAGTATTTCTGCTTGGTACAGAAACCTGGGTAGTGAAGGCAGAGCAATTGAAGAAGACAGAGGTGACAGAAAGGAAATGTCTGAGGTTATTGATATAATGCACTCTGTGGCAGGTCTATATCACATCATCGAACTTTTAATAGTTCGAATCATTAAACATCGAACTCAAGTGATCAAACTATTAAAAGTTCGAATTGATGTCAATGGCATTTTCAATGCAAAAAAAAAAAACTAAAGGATGTTAGCAGGGGGCAAGCCTCCCTTCACCCCCCACATGGTGGGCTGCACCCCCCCACACCCCCCGCTACTTAAATATACCAACTCTGAGATCGCTCTACACTGTAGAAAATGGAAATCTTTCATTTCCGCACTATATTGCACTGAAATGCAATCTCAGAGTTGGTATATTTAATTAGCGGAGGGTGTTGGGGGTCCAGGGGGGCTTGCCCCCTGCATAGAGCAGGGTTTTTTTTGTTTGTTTTAGGCTTAACATGTTTTTTTTTTTTTTTGCAATTCAGAGTATTACAGTTTGATCATTAAAGTTCAAACTTGTTATACTTCGACAATATGATATAGACCCCTCTGTGGTCCAGGTAAAGAAATAATGACATCAGAGCAGAGGCCAAAATAGCTCCAATTGCAGAGAAGATCAAAGAGAACAGGCTACGATGGTTCATCCATATGTGCAGAAAAGCAAAAGGCAATTTGGTGGAAAAAGACAAAAAGAAGGCAAGAGGAAACAAGGATGTCCAGCAAAGAAGTGCATCAGTTGTATGAGAGAAGACCTCTAACATTCAAGCATGACTGCAGAAGAAGTTAGGCGAGTGGCATAGAACTGAGTGGTGGAGGCATTTCCATGTGGAAAACACTGCATAATCATACAGTAGAGAAAGAAAAGCAATACATGCTCTTGTAAATGCCATTCTGAATAAATATGTGACAGAACATAGATTCATAGAGTCTTACTAAATGTACAGCCAAAACAGACCGTCAAGAAATTCAGCCATATCACCCAATAGTTGTGGGAAACTAGGAGTGCCCCCATTAAATAGACTTTTTCAGAATATCACTGGTGAAAATTTGTACTCATTCATCCATTCATGGCTTTAAAAGTTGCTGTGGAAATATTCTCCTTGATATTTAAAGGCAACATGTACCAAAAATGGTGTATGCATTAGGTTAGGTACCTGTCATGCCAAATAGCTATCTCAAGGGGCCTAACCAGCAATAAATTCACATAGACTGTAGACAGGACAATCCCGAGGTTAGATGAAACAAACCAGTGTTTGTCTGTGATTTATTGTGCAATTGCTTGGTAAGAGAAGATTATTTTATTTTTACCTCTGATTTTCACTATTTGTAAGTAGAAAGGGATGCCTTGTAGACAGGAAGGTTTATATGTGTGTGTGTGTGTGTGTGTGTGTGTGTGTGTGTGTGTGTGTGTGTGTGTGTGTGTGTGTGTGTGTGTGTGTGTGTGTGTATATATATATATATATACACATACACACATATATATTAGCTCTGATTTTCACTGCTTGATGTTAGAAAAGGATGGATTGTCAATAGGCAAACTCTAGCCATTCCAAGGGGCCTAATGAGCTACAAAATTACATAGACTGTAGACAAGACAATAAAGAGCTTATCTGAAATAATCCCGTGTTGGCCTGTCATTTATTGTGCAACTGCTTGCTAATAGAGTTATTTTGATTTCTATTTTATTTTTTACCACTGATTTTTCTGATATAATGAGATGCAACGGTGAGCATTAGTGAACAACATAAAGGACATACAGCATCTTACTGTGACTGCCACAGCTGGTACAATACATAAGGGTGACGACTTTACAAATTACTTCCCCTTGTACATGGCTAGCTCGGTGTACTTAATTTAATATTTAATTGCATATTCTTTGTACAATTTCCTCATACAGTTTAGCTTAAATTACTGTTTGTTCTAATTCTTTGAATTCTATGGTAACTGATTTTGATTATTGTTTTCTTTTAAAATTCTTTAATAATTTGTAGCTGAAAATGAATTCCTTAAATTATTATGCCATTAATGATTTTTTAAATCCCAAGTATCTTGTACAGTGTACTAAATAATATGTATGTTTGACGACAGCACCTGATACCATGGTGATCCGTGTTCAAAAGCTGGATGATTTGTTTACTATTACTCATAGTAAATGTAGACTTATTAATGACGATTGCACTTGTGGAATTGGTACAGCTTGGAAAACTGTCGTTATATTTATTAATGACTAGGCTGATGAAATAAATAATATTAGGAAGAGTACAAATGGAACACATTTAGGAATGAAAGTGTCCACACTCAGTAAAGATAACGCAACCCTATTAAACATGATACTATCAATGACAATTTTGGATTTCGGGGTGCAAGTATTCAGCAATCTGAGGATTCAAGGCATACAAAAGAAAACAGATAAAGAAAGAAAGCAAGAAGTTCACAACAAATAACTTGGATGAAAAAGAAATTAATTAATGCCTATACTGCAAAGAGACTATATACAAAAAGAACACTACTTTGTTAAGTAACACACACAGATTATGGGAATGATAACATTGTTAAATCAGAAAACATTCAAGCTACAGAAAATTGAGTATTTTTTAATAGAGAATGTAGAAGAAAAGGCAAGGGGCAGGCTAAAAGGAAGAAATCAAAATTGAACATGGAAGGATTGAAGAACATTACCGTAATCAAAAGGGGAGAAAGACCAAAGTTGACAACTTGGCTCAAGCTGTGGAAGTACAAAGACAACTGAATGAGAATCGTCTGCTTGAGAACGAAATAAGCAATGAAAAATGTGAGATTAATAAGACTAATGGCGATGAAGATCATTCCTTTGTAACAACTGACAGAGCAGATATTATTGAACTAGAAGTGGGAGATTCTTCAGATCTGGTCATTAAGGATATCCTTGTAACTGGAGATTCAATTATTAGAGGAACTGATACTTCATTTCAGCATGCAGAGATGGTAACGAACATTGAATAGTGTTACACTTGCCAGGAGCAAAAATACAGGATCTAAGTAGGGCCTTAGAATGCCTTAATGTAAGGAAGCATGGAGTTGTCTGTATACATGTTGGAACAAATTATCTGATCTTCAAGGACTCCCTGACTGTTAGAAGGGAAGTTACAGCCCTCTTTGATAGCATAACATGTACAGGTATTAGGACATATTCTTCATGGATTAGACAGAGAAAGAAGACTCAAGTCAGTTCATTTATAACACCAATATTGTATGTTGTGAAACTGCGACAATAAAGACAACCCTGGAACAAACAACAATTACTGGAGTGTATAGATCATCAAAGTCAAGTGCTAATGACAAAGGAATTCATACATTTCCTGCATGAAGCATGGGGAAAAATAATAGTGGCTGGGGATTTAAATTTACCAGAAAGTCTGAAAAAATATTGATTAAACAACATTAGTAAGGAAAGTCTTTACAATATATGTTCAGGAACAACAATTGCTTCAGATTGTAAAAAAAAAAATTACCAAGGAAGAGAACATCAGAGGCATGGCTACCTCAAATAGTGCCCTGCTCCAGCCCCAGGAACTTGTGCCCCAACCCCATCAGCTCATCAAGGGAAGATTACTTTAGGTAGACAGTTGGCCAATCACACTCCCCAAATCCACACTTCCCAAAACTCTCACAAAAGGATAAAAAAAATAATTGGATTACTGTAGAAAGTGTTATAAAATCAATGTTAAGAAAACAAAGATAGCTAAAACTAATTATACCCCTTTCTCACAAAGTTTGCTAGATTTTTTTGTTCCTGGCTGCTGATGGAAATATTCTGTATTTGGGACTTAACTAGTCCCTTCCTTGACAGCCTGTCTACACGCCACTTATCACTAATGAGATAATCCTGAATAAAGTAAAGGCTTATTGTCATGAATGGAGGCATCTCTGCTTAAACAAGACCCAGAGAATATAAGCCGTAGTTTGGCGTGTTTTGCTTTTAATATTGTATGCCTCCAAAGCAATTCTCCTGCCTCCCTCTCCTCCATTTTGGAAAAAAATTCATCCCTACTTTGTGGGATTTTATTTTGGGTGGTGATAAACTCACAATGAAATGGTAGCATTTAACTTTTCCACCACACAGCGGAAGATTAGGTCTACCAGATGTGAAGACACCCAGAATTATGGTCTTCAGGGAACTTGTTTCCCCCCCCCCACAATTGTACATTATAGCTCCCTGTTCTGTTCAAAGCAGTGGGAAAACTGTTATTTGGGAGGATCTACAGTACAGGCATGAATCTCAGCTTCATCCCTATTCAAAGCTCTGCTCGGCCTTGATAAAATCAGTTAGGGAAGAGATTTCTGTCAACGCCATCCTCAGCTGGCTGTTCGCCATGCTTCCCACAGTAAGTCACAAACACTGGGCCCATGGGATTTTATTAACCTAGAGAACTTAAACAATATGCAGCTCTCAGCTTCTAGGAACAGTTGTTACATAATGTTTAAATCCTGTCTTCAGAGGAACTGGTTAAGAAGCACAATTTTGATCAAAACAGAGTCTGTATAAGAAGTTAGTTGATAAACTTAGGTTGTATAAGCTATTTTTGGCTGAATCAGATGACTGGCCAAGATGGATTAATGGCTGCTAGATTCTAGGAGTCCTGATTCATGTATCAGGGGAGCAATAACTAGTTTATACAAAATTATCCTCACTCCACATATGAGCCTTACAGACAAGTTTATAATTATGTGGGAGCATTCACTGCAAGCACATACAGACAAATCTGTCAGTACCAGGGTATGCAAGTAGATCCAGCACATTCAGATTCTTAAGCTGGCAGTGCCAGTTTAAATATTTTTATAATCCCATGAAGCTTCACAGGATGCACCCCAAAGTACCTAACACTTGTTGGAGGTGTTCCTCTGGTGCCATTGGTGATTGGGTGTATCTTTTCATGGACTTCCCTAAGTTAGCTAACTTCAAGCAACTGCTTCAAAAAATATTTGATCTCATTTGGCCTAATCAGGTAGCATTACCATGTTTGCATTTTTATTGATATATGTTTCCACCTTTCCTTTACCCTCTCCCATTTCCAGATTATTAAATCTTTTGCTCCTGGTGGGTAAAAAGTGTATTACTAAACAAAGGAAAAGTGCTCACACACCTACCTTTGAGGATTTCGCCTCTTTGATGAAACACATTTCAGCTTTGGGGCTGTTGCCATTTGTCACAGGACTAAGAAAAAAGGCATCTGCAAAATGGACGCTTTGGCTCCAGTTTACTCTAGACCATTATGATGAACTCAAAGGGTTGTAGTAAAGACTCTTTTTAGTTTATAATCTCTCATGTACTGATTTTTACTCTGGTTACTGCTCTGTTCATATTTGTTCTTTATGTTTTTGGAACAGTTATTATATTTAACTAAACATGTATAGTTTTCAAAACAAACAAACAAAAAAGAAGCCTGATTAAATTGGTAAGAGTACAGTGTAAATACACCATGAGCTTCTATGAATGTGAACATTTAAGTTATCATGAAAGACTAAAATATCTGAAGTTGTACAGTGTCTTACACAGATATTTAAGAGAATATCTTATTCAGGTATATAGGGCATTTAGAGACAACTACCTGTGGGAATGTTTGGGGCTGTCAAAAGTAGTAAAGAATCATCTGACAACGTATGAAAAAAATACATAGGAATGAGAAATGTGCTAATTGGTTCTATGAGGGAGTAACTGATGCCTGGAATAGACTACCAAATTCTATTAAAGCAAACACTAATTTAGATATTTTTAAGAACAACTTGGACACTTAGTGAATGATTGTTTTGGTATATTAGCAGACTAGAAGGGCATTATTGCCCATACCTGAAATATTTGTATTCATTTATATATGCATGTATGTATGTATTCACTTTTTCCCTCCCTTAATCCATCATAATTATTTTCTGCAACAACATTATCATCAGTTTGTAGAAGAATTCATTGTTTACTTCATGTATTTCCCCTCGTATTAACATTATTTAAATTATTACAAATTAAAATTTCCCTTCTTTACATGCTTTCATTTTCAGAAACATTTTGTAATATATCTTCATTTTCATTTTTCACATCAAATTTTGTTTCACATCCCACCATCCATACAGTCGAAATATGTGTCAAGACTGTTGCACTGGGGATTGTGCAAACATTATGGTGTTGAAGTGGTCGAAAAACACTGGAAACATGAGCCACGAAGCATCATAGTAAATGAAGAAGTCTACATCACTTGGGATCATCCATTACCAACAGTTCAAAAGACAGATGGTAGAAAACCTGATATAGTGGTCCAAGAAAAGAAGACAAGAGTAGCATTGATCATTGAAATTGCCACACCTAGTGACTATAGTGTCTTGCGTATAGAGAGACACAAAGTCATAAAATATCAGGATCTGCAAGCAGAAGTGAGAGCAATGTGGAAGAAAGATACCCAGACAGTTCTAATAGTAGTAGGAGCAACTGGTCTTATAAAAAAGAATCTACAATTGTACTTAAATATGTTACCAATCCATGTAACTCCTTATGAACTGCAGAAGGAGTCATTACTGGGCACATTACAGGTGCTGCGAAGAGCAATTTTGGCTGACATCAAAGATTGAAAGAATACTAATCTCATGAACTTTAATTGTACTTTGACTTAGGAATGGGGTCCATTCCCATCATGGTATTAGAAACCCAGAAGAGTTGGAGAAATTTAAAAAAGTCAAAATATAAATGACCCTCTTTCAATCATTTTGTACAGATCTTTTTACATTATTTAGCAGTTTTCTCTTTCCCAACACTGAGCACATTGCCTGTTATCACAATCAAGAATTAAATGCTTATCACTTAGAGAAAGAAGAAAACACACACACACACACACACACACACACACACACACACACACACACACACACACACACATTTTGGTTGTCCAAAATATTTCAGCATTATTCCCAATTCTCAAGTTCCAGTGCATAGATACCATTCATCCATTTTCTAATTTAAAGTTTCGGCTTTTTAACAATGACAACTCTAAATCTCCCTCAATTTCTCTTCCATCATTTAATTTGCTATGAATTATACGGTCACAAGTTTCATAATTTCACAGTCCCACTCATGCACAGACTCTCTCCATAAATATATTACTTTTTTCCCTTTCAACCCCATATATATAAATCTTTCTAGCAATGTCCTCTATATATTTAGAAAGGGTAGAGCATGCAGGGTGGACCAGGTGTGTTCAGATAACAAGGGTCACTGATTAGTTATAAAGCTTGACACCCCACTTGGATCCCTGATCCTGGCTAATTACTATGGCCCTAATGAAGACAATCCCACCCCATTAAACTGCCTGACCAAAAAGATTGAGTCTTTCTAACATGTTATGTGGTTTAATACTAAGGAGAGATTTTAATATTGTGATAAATCTGATATTAGAGAGGATTCTGAGTGGGACTTCTCATTTACCTAAATATTCCAGAGCATTAAAGTGCATTATAGATGAGTTACAGTTGATAGATATTTGGAGAACACTTACTCCTATGACTCACAATTATTGTTTATTGGAGATTGCAAGTAGATTAGATTTTTGTCTGATCAGTAAGCATGTTTCATATATACATATAGATATATATATATATATATATATATATATATATATATACACACACACACACACACACACACACACACACACACACACACACACACACACACACACACATATATATATATATGTGTGTGTGTGTGTGTGTGTGTGTGTGTGTGTGTGTGTGTGTGTGTGTGTGTGTGTGTGCATGGTTTACTATCAAAAGGATGAAAATCACATCCACGAACAGTGATTTTTGCAACAAATAACGTCGACTCATGAATATGAAGCAGGTTGCATGACCGACACACCGACATCGCAAATTCTGTCAACCATAAGGTGGAACTCTGCCATAGAAATCCATGCTATAACTCCCTGCCTTGTGTACGTCCTTCTAAATGGACATAAAAATGAACGCCGACATTCCAACAATAGCTCCTACCATGGTCGAGGAGGTGGCTGTTGAGTATGTCACTGTCGACCTTTAGATTGTAAACGTATATATATATATATATATATATATATATATATATATATATATATGTATGTATATATATATATATATATATATATATATATATATATATATATATGTATATGTATGTATATATATATATATATATATATATATATATATGGGTGCACTTTTGAAGAATGAAAGTTCACTACTTCGAACTTCAAAAGTACACTCACACTAACGCGAAAGTGCACTTTCACGAAAGTGCACTCTCGCGAACCCGCTACACCAAACGGGCTAGCAGTCATGGACCTTAGGGTTAGGGCATGGGTTAGGGTAAGGGGATAGTTACTAGGGCTATCCCCTTACCTTGACCCAAACCCTAACCCTAAGGTCCGTGACTATCCCACCACAGTGGAGGACATTCCTAATCAGGCTGTGTCCTCCACTGTGATGCGATAGTCACGGACCTTAGTGTTAGGGCACGGGTTAGGGTAAGGGTTATAGTTACTAGGGCTATTCCCTTACCTTGACCCGAGCCCTAACCCTAATGTCTGTGTCTATTGCACCACAGTGGAGGACATAGCTAATTTTTCAATGTCCTCCATTGTAGTGTGGTAGGTTCAGTCTAGTGAGATTAAGCAAAACTGCACTTTCGTTAAAGTGCACTTTCGCTTAAGTGGGGATGTACTTTCCTATTTCGAAAAAGTGAATTTTCGTTGTAGGAAAGTACACCCATATATATATATATATATATATATATATATATATATATATATATATATATATATATATCCCATTACCCTATCTGACCATTCAATAATCACATTGCTGTAGGAGCCCAAAAGTATTCATTTCCCATCTGTCCTATAAAAATTTAACCTGAAGTTGCTACACTTAAGGAATCATGGATGTCTTTACAACTGAGTACTACTTCTTTTTGGGATAAGTCCAAGCCCTCAAGTATGAATATTTTTGTGAGATGGAAACTATTCAAAAGTTAGTACTGGATGTTCACTAAATGACTACAGAGGCAATGAAAAGTACCCTGCCATACAAGGTAGACAAGATTTTGGAGAAATTAGGTGCTTTAGACAGGGAATATAAGCTAGGATGATTTAAGGATAAGGATGTTCTGTGGCAAATAAAAAATTAAAGCAAGAGATCAAGCTCACACAGTATTTGTGGCCTCATGAGAAATGGGAAATATATAAATTTTCTTTTAGGGTGCAGGTATCATATCCAATAAATTAATAGCATGAAAATATAAAGACATATGAAAAGTGCTTACATTCTAGCTATTAATGGCTACCATGGTGGGGACAGTATATGCGGACCCTGATAAAATCAATCTGTTGTTTATGGAAGAGAAAGAATATATCAGAGATGAACTTTATATCTGAACCCCCCCCCCCCCCATGAAGGCTCAGCTGACATGATGACAACATTATGGAATCCTATAACTCTACCTGAAATGAAAGCACCTGTTGGAGAATTAGGTAAGGGGAAAGCTATGGAACTAGGTGGGCTCAATACTGATTTCTATAAAGACTTTATAGAGCAATTATATCCCCACTTCTCTTTGTTTTTCATCAGGCAATTTCAGCCAAAGCATTTTCACCCCCCCACTACAAGCTCTAAATTTCTAATGGTTCTCAAACCCCAGAAAGACTTGTTAAGCACCATTAATTATCAGTGGATATCAATATTGCATGCTAATCTAAAAATATTTGCAAATAGTGCTGGAGAAGAGATTAGGGGAAATAATATTACAGATTATTCCAAAAAATCATCTTAGCCTTATTAATGTGCATGGTGATGAGCAGGAGGCACCCAGAGCTTGATTAAATTAATAGAGGATTTGTCTAAAAAAAAAGCATTTTGGAGGTGCCACTGTCCATTAGTAGTACAGGGAGCAGTCCTGGGGTAAATTGTCTGTTTCTCATCCATAGATCCAAGTTGTGATTGAATATGGACAGGGATGAACTTTGTTTTATGTGGATGGGGAGTCTGTTCCAGAGCATTGGCATCCTCTGTGAGATAAATTTGAACCCCCAAACCATGCTGCTATTGATACAGAGGAGGTTTAGATCCCTAGACTGAGTATTTCTGATGCCATTTGACTTGCTGATGTGTCATAAATCCATCAGTACTGGGTCAGAGGATGCTTTGTATGCCAGACACAGGTCACCTCTTAGCACTCTGTAAAATATGGAATATAGTGACAGGGCTTTGAGTTGGTCCACATTAGACATGTTGTTTAAGCCTTGTATCCTTTTAGTAAGGTATATGTCTGGACAGATACAAGACAAGGGAGGCATTATATTAAATGATTGCCCTTGTTATCCAGATTCACATTCACTAAAATATTCTAGCAATGGCACATAATGTCTTTGGTTTTATATCAGAGAGATATGTCTGCTGTTTGTTTATGTTGGCACGAGTTAGGGCAAACAATTTTTATCTAATCTGGGTATGTGTGCAAGCTTAAAGTCTTTGGTGTGAAGGGCTGAATAGTATTGCTTTCACCCTAAGTGAACAATTGCCTTCTAGTGAGGAAATCAAATTCTGGATTTTTGGTATTTTATCTCCAGTTGATTGCTTGTGGCAGACAATATTTCTGGATTAGAAGTGTTATGTCTACACTTCTATCAATTATGTATACTAATTAGAAAGGCCATTCTTCTGGACACTGGATAGTATTCTATAGATTCCAACATAAATGTATTAAATTGTCAGATTCCATTGTTAATATGAAGAAATGGTCTGAATATTGGAGTGTTTGTATACATACATTTAAGTAAAGAATACGCTTTTTTATGTATTCTCTTCTACTAAGATAAATGCAATGGTTGTTATATAGTTCTGTTTTGGAGCTTAGTTGACAATATGTTCTGAGTATTTTATTGAGCTGTGTTTGGTCTTTAGATAAAGTATGTGTTTACAAAAAAAGTGCAATGTATCAATCGGTCAACTATATATAACTGCACTGACCCTACTTTGATCTTTTACTACCTTCTATAATCTGTTGGTTCCTTTTCAAGATAGTCTATTCCCTAAGAAAAGGAGTGTCCAAGGAAATGACTGACAATGGCTAACTAAAAAAGAAGAGGTAAGGTATGGGTACAGTGGAAGATATATATAGAAGTACTATCAAGAGAAACAAAGGGCCAGATTCCCAAAATACTTGCTCTTAGTATAAGTGACCACTTACACTGAGAGTAGATTTTTGAAATCAGGCCCATTTGCAAGCCTGGTCATACATAGGCCTTACACCAAAGTAAAGTGCTTGTACAGAGAGCAGGCTGAGAACAGAACTTTTGAAATCTGGTCCCCATAGTAGACCTTACACCAAAGTAAGTCACTTATACTGAGAGCAGGTCTTTCCGAATCAGGGCAGACGTTTACTGAGAACAACTCTTTTGGAATCTGACCCATAATCTATACATTTAAAAGTAAAGCAAAACTAAAAAGTAATGTGAAGAATAATATCTATTACAGAAACCTTCAGTCTCAGTTTACAGGGCAACCTAAACAGCTCTGGCAAACCAGTGAAACATTTTACATCAATAATGCTTTTCCAAAGGCTACTGAAATAAACAATATAAATAGCAATATGTTATGTGATATCAAACATGTTATCTTCTCCTCTCTGCCTATGCCAACAACATGTATGCATAACAATGTAACTACAAATCCCCTTTCAAAACAACGTCATCCGTAACTTAAAGTTACTACCTTCCATTTCAAGGCAATCAACAGTAAATGGGTTCTTAAACTATTAAATGAAACAGACTTAAACTGTAGCTTTCTTAGACAAATACTACACCCCAAATTCCTGAAAATGAGGATTATATATTACCAGCCAGTGACCCATATTATTAACCTTTCCCCCATCGTGAAAATAACTCCAACAAGCTTCAAGCATGCTATAATTATAAACCTTCTAAAGGTCATAAAAAGCTGATGCAAAAGATTTCAGACCAAAAGCAAATGCTTGCCCACTAGCCAAAAGTTTGAGAAAAATATATATGACCAGACATTTGAATATAGCCAAAATATGACTAATAAAAGTATGGTTTTAGACTTAAATATAACAATAATCAATGTCATCTACTACCTTACATGTCAAACCTTTAGAAATATGGAGAAGAGCATGTGTATGGTTGCAATATTTTTAGCCCTTCAGCATGCCTTGAGACAATAGCTTACTGCCTACTACTGAAAAAAATAGCTATCTCTGGATTGTCTGCAGAACTGGTTTCATGGCGAGGTAATGTCCTGCTAGAAAGTACTTTCATTGCATTATGTTCTAATACACTTATACATGTTGGCACCATTACTAAAAGCACTCCTCAAGGATCAGTGCTAGTCCCACTGTTTTTTCTTTGTCACTTTTCACCAACAGGCTTCCTTGGCACCTGACAAATATTTTGTCCTAATACATGGACAATGCAGTTATTACTAGAGAAAACAAAAACAACATGTTAAATAATGAATTGCAAAAGGACCTTGTCTGTATTTGGAACTGTTTAGCCAAAAACAAACTTGTTATTAACCACACAGGAGTGAACTCTATTCTCGTTAGCTGAAGTTAAGAAAACTGACAGCTTAGCACCACTAACCACTAAAGACCCAGCTAGCATTCCCTTAGCTATGTCATGCACCAAACATGTCTTGGCATAGCTTTGGACCAAAACATTTCTTTCAATCTACATTTTGAGTTTGG